>NC_068440.1:11574411-11874411 GCF_023373465.1 Oncorhynchus keta
ATGGTGAAGCGTGATTCAGCACTCCAGAGAATGCGTTTCCACTGCTCCAGAGTCCAATGGCGGTGAGCTTTACACCATTCCAGCCAATGCTTGACATTGTGCATGTTGATCTTAGGCTTGCCCTCTATCAGTTAGAAGAGACACTACATACCTGACACCTGAGAGTTCAAAACTCTCTGGGGTGAAGTGCTTGGAGCAGAAATAGATGAAGTTGCTCTGGGGGTCCCATGGCCCCTGGCCTTGTGGGCCCTTGCGGTGCGAGTTGATGATCCATAGGTCCCGGCGTGGTGTTCCACGCTTTGGCAACCTGGCAACCACAGGAACTTAATTAAGACTTGTAATAATGTATTAGTCTGCCATGCACATGGTTAAGTAGACGGTCTGCGTTAATTTAAAAATCCTCTGTATATATGACAAATGTTCAGGGTTTGGAGTTTCTAAACAGTGAGTTGGTGATGATAGCCAGTTCATAACGGAACACAACTTTTCTGCCATAGTAGGCTACTGCTTTACAGCACATTCATAAAGTATTCAGACTCCTTGACTTTGTTACATTTGGACATTACAGCCTTCTAAAATTGATTAAAACATGTTTAAGTAATGTATCAATCTATACACAATACCCCATAATGACAAAGAAAAAACAGGTTTAGACATTTTTGCAAATGTATTAAAAATAAAATAAACTGAAATATCCTGAGTTGTCTTGGCTGTGTGCTTAGGGTCATTGTCCTGTTGGAAGGTGAACCTTCGCCACAGTCTGAGGTCCTGAGTGCTCTGGAGCAGGTTTTCATCAAGGATTTCTGTATTTTTCTCTGTTCATCTTTGCCTCGATACTGACTTAGCTCCCAGTCCCAGCCGCTGAAAAACATCCCTACAGCATGATGCTGCCAGCACCTTGTTTCACCGTAGGAATGGTGCCAGGTTTCCTCCAGACATGAGGCTTGGCATTCAGGCCAAAGAGTTCCATCTTGGTTTCATCAGACCATGACTCCAGACGGGCTGTCATGTGCCTTTTTACTGAGGAGTGGCTTCTGTTTGGCCACTTTACCATAAAAGCCTGATTGGTGGAGTGCTGCAGAGATGGTTGTCATTCTGGAAGGTTCTCCCATCTCCAGAGAGGAACTCTAGAGCTCTGTCAGTGACCATCGGGTTCTTGGTCACCTCCCTGACCAAGGCCCTTTTCCCCTGAGTGCTCAGTTTGGCCGGGCGGCCAGCTCTAAGAATAGTCTTGGTGGTTCCAAACGTCTTCCATTTAAGAATGGAGGCAACGGTGTTCTTGGGCACCTTCAATGCTGCAGACATTTTTGGTACCCTTCCCCAGATCTGTGCCAATCAATTGAATTTACCACAAGTGGACTCCAATCAAGTTGTAGAAACATCAAGGATGATTCATGGAAACTGGATGTAGCTGAGCTCTATTCCGAGGCTCATAGCAAAGGGTCTGAATACTTATAAATGTTATGTTTTTTATTTATTTATACATTTTGAAGAAATTATAAAAACCTGTTTTTGCTTTGTCATGGGGTATCCAATTTAATACATTTTAGAATAAGGCTGTAATGCAATAACAATTGCAAAAAGGGAAGGGGTCTGAATACTTTCCGAACGCACTGTACAAGTCACAGGGCTCTATTTGAACAAATCTAACACAATGGTAAATCATAATTGTTCCCCGTGGGCGTATAATACAGACAAGGTATCTATGGTAGACTATGGAGGGTTTGATGCACATCCAAACTTTTCAAAGGGGCTGGATAAAGATCCAATATAAAGACAGAGGGAATGGCCACTGACATTTGCAAGCATTATAACAGTAATTTCTTTAAAAAAAAAATTTATAATGTTTTATAAACATCATGGAACCATCTTACAGATCATATTATCACTTCTACAAAAATAGCATTACAATCGAGCCATGTACATTCACACCATAAACTGTGAATCTTTCTAATAAGTTACTCTTTTAATTTGACTAAAATCCTGTTATTTCTAAATAGGATCGGTCATAAAAATGATTCATTGCTTCTCTCGTTCCAAGGCACTCTATGCACTCGCAGACCTAAATATCTTTACGCAGAACATTCGCACGTCTATACAAAATAATAGGCTCCTGTCAATTGTATCGTTGCCTATGTTGCGAGGCAGATTAGTAAAAAAAAAAAAAAAAAAGAGTGGCATTATAGGACTGAATAGTTTGGACTGGAGCGCGTCTTTGGTAATCCGACAAGGGGCACTCTTTGAAAATGGGGGCGAACAAGCATGTGAATTGTGTGAAATGTAAACAATGAAAAAGCACGAGGGCAAAAACCTGCATAATATTTCAAATATTAAAGGTAGACCATTTAAAACCCTTTATTCATAGGCTACTTGGCTAATGGCCAGGATAAAAAGACACCTGTGCGATGCTGTTAAACCAGCATTTATTAAGCGGAGGGTAGGCTATGCTTGGTTTTTAATCAAATTAAACTAAATGGGGGAAGACCATTAGTTGGTTTCTAAATACAAGCCTATGAAAATCACCAGTACAAAATAAACTTCTCACTCCATGGGCACTGTGTATCATGGATAGGATACGCTATGCTTCCACTCGCAAAATACATGCCATTATTAACTGCGTTACCGTTACCTTTTTGTGAGTCTTAAAACTTCCCATTAGTGCTGCATGGAATTTTCACTTTTGAGCTTGTTTTTAAGGACACAACCTCAAATATTGCCATATCTGCCACATCAGCGCAAGCGAGCTGACATTATACAGTGGCTTGCAAAAGTATTCACCCCCCTGGGCATTTTTCCTATTTTGTTGCCTTACAACCTGGAATTAAAACATTTTTTTAAATTATGGGGGGGTTGTATAATTTGTTTTACACAAATTCGAGCCAGTGGTTTACCACTTTGAAGATGCAAAATATCTCAGGGTGATGAGAGGTGTTGGGTTTGCGCCAGACATAGCGTTTTCCTGGATGGCCAAAAAGCTCAATTTTAGTCTCATCTGACCAGAGTACCTTCTTCCATATGTTTGGAGAGTCTCCCATATGCCTTTTGGCAAACACCAAACGTGCTTGCAATTTTCTTCTTGAGGCAATGGCTTTTTTTCTGGCCACTCTAACGTAAAGCCCAGCTCTGTGGAGTCTATAGCTTAAAGTGGTCCTATAGACAGATACTCAAATCTCCGCTGTGAAGCTCTGCAGCTCCTTCAGGTTAATCTTTGGTCTCTTTGTTGCCTCTCTGATTAACTTTTTAGTGATAGGGGGCAGTATTTGGAAATTTGGATGAATGAGGTGTCCAACGTAAACTGCCTGTTACTCAGACCCAGAAGCTAGGATATGCATTGGATAGAGAAAACTCTGAAGTTTCTAAAAGTGTTAAAATAATGTCTGCGAGTATAATAGAACTGATATGGCAGGCGAAAACCAGAGGAAAATCCATCTAGGAAGTGGAATTATTTTGCTGTGAGTGGTTTTCCATTGAATGCCTATTGACTATGTAATTGGTTAGGGCCCAGATTTCCGTTCTTATGGCTTCCGCTAGATGTCAACAATCATTCGACATGGTTTCAGGCTTGTTCTCTGAACAACCCTGATCTGTACATCTCCATAACGTTGTCCATGACCTGTTTGGAGGGCTCCTTGGTCTTCATGGTGCCGCTTAGTTAACTAATTGTGACTTTTACATTTACATTTAAGTCATTTAGCAGACTCTTATCCAGAGCGACTTACAAATTGGTGCATTCACCTTATGACATCCAGTGGAACAGCCACTTTACAATAGTGCATCTAAATGACTTCTGAAGGTAATTGCTATGAAGCCCCTAAATAAGATCTGGTGCAACCAAAGGGGGTGAATACATATGCACACCACTTTTCCAAGTTTTTCCATTTCACTTCACCAATTTTGACTATTTTGTATATGTCCATTACATGAAATCCAAATAGAAATCCATTTAAATTACAGGTTGTAATGCAACAAAATAGGGAAAAAAAACCCAAGGGGGATGAATACTTTTGCAAGGCACTGTACAGGTAAATTGCCAAACCTGGTGTTAGGGCTTGAAAATGCCAGTGCGACAATTTTTACATGACAAAATTGCAAACTAACGTGCGTTAGACACTTGCGCCTCCATAGCGCCAGACGAAAATAGAGGCCATCGTCTTAATGCTTAGGTAAAATTATATTGGATCCACTTACCTGTGAAAGGTAATGCCAGCCTTACGATTTTCCCTGGTGTCACGGGATTTGCATCCACCTGCAGAGCAGTGTCTAGGCATCTGAGCAGGATAGCTGGCAAGCTGAGGGGGAAAACAGGTGTTAATTATAGCCATCTATAGATAAACTGACATACCATATAAGTTCATGTGTAGGGTACCTAATTCGTTTGAATAAAATAATTTATTTAAGGGTTAATTAAATAAATTAATAACATGAAACATACTCATTATTTGACAATGAAGGTACCTATGCTGTAGTCAATTTCCCAAATACTAAACAGTGTGCATTAATTCGTTATTATGGTCCATGCCCATTTACATGTGTGCTTGCTGCAATAAATAAACGTAGGTGCACTCGATTTAAGTCACAGCCCGATGTGCCAGCCGATTGAATGGTCCCAAACATTTACACCACGCCCACCCGGCTAGCCTTCAAAGCTAAATCGAGCACAACTTATCACAGTCAAACTCGCACAATTTGCCTTGCCTGTCCAGGGAAGGAAAGCGCTTGTTTCATCATAAAAAGATGACACAATTAATGACCCAGGAGCTCTTTAGGTGAACTACTCTTAGCAAGCAAACATTGCATGTTATTTTTTCACAGTGGCAATATCATCGCCCCAAAACACATTAATTTCAAGCAGCAAGACTGTTAGCTAGCTAACGTACAGAAGTTGTAAGCCAGCAAGCTAGCTAACGACTGGCTAGCTCAGAAACGACTGTGGTTGAAGCTGACCGCCGTCAATGCTGTCCATATTTCAACAACAGTTTGACTATTAACACATATAGTATACCGTTATGCAGTTTATATTTGTAAAAGTTAATTATTTAAAGAATTACCTTAGCACTCAATCTTTCGACCTCACCAAGATGTCCGTCTTGCTCTTCCTCCCCTGCGAAGACGACTAGTCTACCATAAATCCCGCCTCCTTTCTATGTAGCCAATGAATGTATGTAGGTGGTAGGCGAGATAGTTTGCGTTTGTTAATATCCAATCAAATTGTTTTTAAAGACCTGTTGCTGGTTTTGTTCAACGTTCAAACCTGACAGTTTTTAGTGAAAACGGTGCCGGGTCAGAAGCGTATGTACCTTTTCAGACAGTAGAATTCTATGGAACGCAGTTTGGGTCTTTGCGTGTCAAAAAATAAATACACATTTAATTTGACACGTCAAATAACACAGTTATATTATAGAATGTTGTGTGTGCTGAATTTGCATGTACAAGCCAAGCGCCATCATTATGATCACTGCTGTGCAATACTGCTTTGGTAATAAGGTATTATTCGTTCGACTGAAAGGGAAAACGTCTGTGTGAGCATTTGAAATTAGATCAGAATCAAACGAGCAAGATAAACAATGTTTACAAATATATTTGATACAGGCGTTATTAGCAACTTATGGAGTAGCTAGCTTTAGCTTGGTACATAGCTAGCACAAATGAAACCAGCCTGAAAACAATGACCAGTAGAAATTGCAGTAATTTTCAATAATTTAGGAATCCATGTGAGCAAGTATTAGCTAGGTAGCCACTTGTTGTTATCCTATTGAAACAACCAGCTAGCCAGCTACCCTGTTTGTTGCCCAAAGCTAACGTTATGAGCATCCAGCTAGCTTCATCTGTCTGGTATGCTTGACCGGACGGGGTTATGTGTTGTGAAGCTAGCCACAATAAGGATTAGCCACAAAGTGGAATTTGCGTTTGACCTTTCGTAGCTCATATTGCGGGACTTTGACTGTGGGAAATCACCTCCCCAGTTAGCCTATTGTGCGTATTGACGTTCATATTGCACTAAGGATTGGGTAACAGTCTACTCGGGGTGGCAGGTAAATTAGCCTAGTGGTTAGAGTGTTGGGCCAGTAACCTAAAGGTTGCTGGTTTGAATTCCCGAGCTAACAAGGTAAACATCTGTTCTGTCCTTGAACAAGGCAGTTAACCCACTGTTGCCCGGTAGGCTTTCATTGTAATAAGAATTTGTTCTTAACTGACTTGCCGAGTTAAATAAAATAAATAATTAAATACTTAGCACCCAAATGCCTTTCCCAAAGTCCTCAATAGTTATCAGGCTCCAAAACATCCACGCTGTCATTTTTATTCTCTGGAATAGTACAATAAATGTCTCAATTCACAATGGTTTCAGAGTCCCGCAATAAGAGCTACGACGCTATTGTTCTCTCGCTGTCACTGAGTAGACTGATACCCCATGTCATTGATCCAAAATCCACAGGTAAGGCTGTACAGTTAAATATGCCCCCAACGCTACTATGGCCTATTTATTGCCTTTACCTCCTCACGCCATTTGCACACACTGTATATAGACTTTCTATTTTTTTCTATTGTGTTATTGACTGTAAGCTTTTTTATTCCTTGTGTAACTCTGTGCAGTTGTTTGTGTCGCACTGCTTTGCTCTATCTTGGCCAGGTCGCAGTTGTAAATGAGAACTTGTTATCAACTAGTTTACCTGGCTAAATAAAATACAAATGCAATTCTAAAGTATAATATATCAAGTGTAATGAAAACAGATTCTTGTCAAATAAACAAATTGTATTTTGTTGAATTTATACAGGAATATTCCAACCTCGTTTAGCATGATCTATTCCATTATGGCATGATTCCACTATTTGTATTAATTTCCATCACTTTCAATGAGATACTTGTATTTTGAAGGCGAACAGCAAATTCCACTGTTGTGGCTAATCCTTATTGTGGATAGCTTCACATAGGTGGGTCCGACCACCATTAATCAAGTAAGAACTGTCTTATAAATTAGGGTTATTTTAGATAACTAGCTAGGTCGGACCCACCTATCTAGCTAGTTATCATCTAAAATAACCCTAATTTATAAGACAGTTCTTACTTGATTAATGGTGGTCGGACCCACCCATGTGAAGCTAGCTACAATAAGGATTAGCCACAAAGTGGAATTAGCGGTTTGCCTTAAAAAAAAGTCTCTCAATGAAAGTCATGCAAATAATACAAATAGTGGAAACATGCCATAATGGAATAGATCATGCTAAACCAGGTTGGAATGTTCTTATATAAATAAGACAAAAGCATATACCTAACCTTAATAAAAACAAATCATATTTGGTACTCTAGGGAGTGTCTTGGAATGTATAAGAAATTACATTTATGAGTAAAATGAGTAACACTTTACAATATGGTTTCATTTGTAAATGGTTTCTAAACCGTTTGTATGACGTTAATAATGGTTATTTAATCATTTGTAGATGCATTATAAACCATTATTAAATGGGTTATAAAACATTGGTCAAAATAGTGAGCTAGCCAGTCAGTGCTTGCTAAATAGTGAGCCACTATTTACCTGCAGCTATTAATAATTTATAAATGCACATAATATTGAACCTGTATGTACACTACCGTTCAAAAGTTTGGGGCCACTTAGAAATGTCCTTGTTTTTGAAAGAAATGCAAATTGTTGGGCCATTAAATAACATCAAATTGATCAGAGATACAGTGTAGACATTGTTAATGTTGTAAATGACTATTGTAGCTGGAAACGGCAGATTTTTTAATGCAATATCTACATAGGCGTACAGAGGCCCATTATCAGCAACCATCACTCCTGTGTTCCAATGGCACGTTGTGTTAGCTAATCCAAGTTGATAATTTTCAAAGGCTAATTGATCATTACAAAACCATTTTGCAATTATGTTAGCACATCTGAAAACTGTTGTTCTGATTAAAGAAGCAATAAAACTGGCCTTTAGACTAGCTGAGTATCTGGAGCATCAGCATTTGTGGGTTTGATTACAGGCTCAAAATGTCCAGAAACGAATAACTTTCTCCTGAAACTCGTCAGTCTATTCTTGTTCTGAGAAATGGAGGCTATTCCATTCAATAAACTGAAGATCTGGTACAATGCTGTGTACCCTTCACAGAACAGCGCAAACGGGCTCTAACCAGAATAGAAAGAGGAGTGGAAGGCCCCAGTGCACAACTGAGCAAAAGAATAGTTACATTAGTGTCTAGTTTGAGAAACAGACGCCTCACAAGTCCTCAATTGGCAGCTTAATTAAATAGTACTCGCAAAACACCAGTCTCAACCCTCAACAGTGAAGAGGTGACTCCGGGATGCTGACCTTCTAGGCAGAGTTGAAAAGAAAAGAAAAAACAATACTCAGACTGGCCAAGAAAAATAAAATATTAAGATGGGCAAAATAACACAGACACCAGACAGAGGAAGATTGTAAAAAAGTGTTAGGGACAGACAAATATAAGTTTGAGGTGTTTGGATCACAAAGAAGAACATTCGTGAGACGCAGAAAAAATGAAAATATGCTGGAGGATTGCTTGACGCCGCCTGTCAAGCATGGTGGAGGCAATGTGATGATCTGAGGGTGCTTTAGTGGTGGTAAAGTGGGAGATTTGTACAGGGTAAAAGGGATCTTGAAGAAGGAAGGCTATCACTCCATTTTGCAACGCCATGCCATACCCTGAAGACGGCACTTAATTGGAGCCAATTTCCTCCTACAACAGGACAATGACCCAAAGCACAGCTCCAGCACTGTGACAGACTGCATTCAGTTGGTTGAGTAGAGTGTTGGAGGCTATTTTATAGATGACATCACCAAAGTCGAGGATCGGTAGGATGGTCAGTTTTACGAGGGTATGTTTGGCAGCATGAGTGAAGGATGCTTTGTTGTTATATAGGAAGCCGACTAGATTTAATTTTGGATTGGAGATGCTTAATGTGAGTCTGGAAGGAAATTTTACAGTCTAACCAGACACCTAGTTATTTGTAGTTGTCCACATATTCTAAGTCAGGACCATCCAGAGCAGTGATGCTGGACGGGCCAGTAGTTGCGGGCAGTGATCGGTTGAATAGCATGCAATTAGTTTTACTTGCGTTTAAGAGCAGTTGGAGGCCACGGAAGGAGAGTTGTATGACATTGAAGCTCGTCTGGAGGTTAGTTAACACAGTTTCCAAAGAGGGGCCAGAAGTATACAAAATGGTGTCGTTTGCATAGAGGTGTATCAGAGAATCACCAGCAGCAAAAGCAACCTCATTGTTGTATACAGAGAAGAGAGTCGGCCCGAGGATTGAACCCTGTGGCACCTCCATAGAGACTGCCAGAGGGCTGGACAACAGGCCCTCCGATTTGACACAATGACCTCTGTCTGAGAAGTAGTTGGTAAACCAGGCGAGGCAATCATTTGAGAAACCAAGGCTGTCGAGTCTGCCAATAAGAATGTGGTGATTGACAGAGTCGAAAGCCTTGGCCAGGTCGATGAATACGGCTGCACAGTAATGTCTCTTATCGATGGTGGTTACGATGTCGTTTAGAACCTTGAGCGTAGCTGAGGTGCACCCATGACCAGCTCTGAAACCAGATTTCAGATCAGAGAAGGTACGGTGGGATTCGAAATGGTCGGTAATCTGTTTGTTAACTTGGCATTCAAAGACCTTAGAAAGACAGGGTAGGATAGATATAGGTCTGTAGCAGTTTGGGTCTAGAGTGTCACCCCCTTTGAAGAGGGGGATGACCGCGGCAGCTTTCCAATCTGGGAATCTCAGACGATACAAAAGAGAGGTTGAACAGGCTAGTAATAGGGGTTGCAACAATTTCAGCAGATAATTTTAGAAAGAGAGGGTCCAGATTGTCTAGCCTGGCTGATTTGTAGGGGTCCAGATTTTGCAGCTCCTTCAGAACATCAGCTATCTGGATTTGGGTGAAGGAGAAATGGTGGGGGCTTTGGCGGATTGCTGTGGAGGGTGCCGGGCAGTTGACCGGGTTAGGGGTAGCCAGGTGGAAAGCATGGCCAGCCGTAGAGAAATGCTTATTGAAATTCTCAATTATAGTGGATTTATCGGTGGTGACAGTGTTAGCCTCCTAGCCTCAGAGCAGTGGGCAGCTGGGAGGAGGTGCTCTTATTCTCCATGGACTTTATAGTGTCCCAGAACTTTTTTGAGTTAGTACAACAGGATGCACATTTCTGTTTGAAAAAGCTAGCCTAAAGCTAGGCTTAGCTTTCCTAACTGCCTGAGTATATGCTTTCCTAACTGCCTGAGTATATGTGTTCCTAACTTCCTTGAAAAGTTGCATATCACGGGGGCTATTCGATGCTAATGCAGAACGCCACAGGATGTTTTTGTGCTGGTCAAGGGCAGACAGGTCTGGAGTGAACCAAGGACTATATCTATTCCTCGTTCTACATTTTTTGAATGGAGCATGCTTATTTAAGATGGCGAGGAAGGCACTTTTAAAGAATAGCCAGGCATCATCTACTGACGGGATGAGGTCAATGTCATTCCAGGATACCCCGGCCAGGTCAATTAGAAAGGCATGCTCGCAGAAGTGTTTTAGGGAGCGTTTGACAGTGATGAGGGGTGGTCGTTTGGTCGCAGGCAATGAGGCAGTGATCGCTGAGATCTTGATTGAAAACAGCAGAGTATTTGGAGGGCGAGTTAGTTAGGATGACATCTATGAGGGTGCACGTGTTTACGGATTTGGAGTTGTACCTGGTAGGTTAATTGATCATTCGTGTGAGATTGATGGCATCAAGCTTGGATTGTAGGATGGCCGGGGTGTTAAGCATGTCCCAGTTTAGGTCACCTAGTTGCACGAGCTCTTTTTGGTGGTTTTCCTAAACCAGGATTCAGACACGGCTAAGACATCCGGCTTGGCAGAGTATGCTGAAGCAGTGAGTAAAACAAACTTAAGGAGTAGGCTTTTTATGTTAACATGCATGAAACCAAGGCTTTTACGGTTACAGAAGTCAACAAATGAGAGCACCTGGGGAGTGGGAGTGGAGCTAGGCACTGCAGGACCTGGATTAACCTCTACATCACCAGAGGAGAAGTTGGATAAAGGTACGGCTAAGGGTACGAACTGGCCGTCTAGCACGTTCAGAACAGAGAGTAAAAGGAGCTGGTTTCTGGGCACGATAGCATAGATTCAAGGCATAGTGTACAGACAAAGGTAAGGTAGGATGCGAGTACACTGGAGGTAAACCTAGGCATTGAGTAATGAATGATGAGAGAGATATAGTCTCTAGAGGCGTTTAAACCAGGTGATGTCATCGCATATGTAGGAGGTGGAACAACATGGTTGGTTAAGGCATATTGAGCAGGGCTCGAGGCTCTACAGTGAAATAAGACAGTAATCACTAACCAGGACAGTAATGGACAAGGCATATTGATATTAGAGAGAGGCATGCGTAGCCAAGTGAACATATGGGTCCAGTGAGTGGTTGGGCTGACTGGGGACATGGCGATTCAAACAGTTAGCAGGCCAATGCTAACACGCTAACAGTTAGTAGGCCGGGGGTAAACAAGCTAGCAGTTAGCAGACCGGGTTAGCAAGCAAGCAGTTAGTAGGGGCTAGCAGTTAGCAGACCGGGTTAGCAAGCTAGCAGTTAGCAGAACGGTGCAGGCAAGCTAGCAGTTAGCAGACCGGGGCAGGCAAGCTAGCAGTTAGCAGACCGGGGCTAGCAAGTTAGCCTATGGGGGACGTCACGATGGGGGTAAGTCTGTTTTTGCCTCTTCGTGCGGTGACGTCGATAGATCAGACGTGGAATTAGTAGGGTTTCAAGTAGCTCTAGGTAGCTAGCAGGTTAGCAGAATGGGCCTTCAGCGGACATCGCACCAGAGGGGCCTGTTGGAATCCTCGGGCAGATTATGTCGGTGTTCCAGTCGTAGAGGATGGGCGTGGTTCCGTTCCCCGTACCGGCAGTAGAAGGGGTCCGGATATTGTAGCCCAGGAGTGAGCCCAGAGTTTGTGGTAGGAATTTGGGGATATGGAGAGAAAAATAGGTCCGGTATGCTCTGGTTTGAAACGCGTTGTACGAACTGGTGAGAGCTTTCCGAGCTAAAGGTTAGCTGATGACAGCTAGCAGTGGTTAGCTGACTGATAGCTGGTAGCTAGTTAGCTAGCTAGCTTCAGTTGAGGTATTCCAGTTCGGAGGTAAGTAGAAATACTTATATACAAATCCACACCACATTGGGTGAGGCGGGTTGCAGGAGAGTATTTTGAAGTTGAGGTTTAGGAAAAAAATATTTAAAAGAATGCAAAGAAAAAGATATATACACATGGGACAAGACAGGACAAAGACGTCTGACTGCTACGCCATCTTGGATATATCCACAGTAAAACGAGTCCTATATCAACATAACCTGAAAGGCCGTTCAGCAAGGAAGAAGCCACTACTCCAAAACCGCCATAAAAAAGCCAGACTACGTTTTGCAACTGCACACGGGGACAAAGATCGTACTTTTTGGAGAAATGTCCTCTGGTCTGATGAAACAAAAATAGAACAGTTTGGCTGTAATGACCATTGTTATGTTTGGAGGAAAAAGGGGTAGGCTTGCAAGCCAAAGAACACCATCCCAACCGTGAAGCATGAGGGTGGCAGTATCATGTTGTGGGGGTGCTTTTCTGAAGGAGGGACTGGTGCACTTCACAAAATAGATGGCACCATGAGGACAACATTATGTGGATATATTGAAGCAGCATCAAGACATCAGTCAGGAAGTTAAAGCTTGGTCGCAAATGGGTCTTCCAAATGGACAATGACCCCAATCACACTTCCGAAGTTGTGGCAAAATGACTTAAGGACAACAAAGTCAAGGTATTGGAGTGGCCATCACAAAGCCCTGACCTCAATTCTATAGAAGATTTGTAGGCAGAACTGAAAAAGCATGTGCGAGCAACGAGGCCTACAAACCTGACTCGAGTTACTTAAAAATCATACAATGTGATTTTCTGGATTTTTGTTTTAGATTCCATCTCTCACAGTTGAAGTGTACCTATGATAAAAAATTACAGACCTCCACATGCTTTGTAAGTAGGAAAACCTGCAAAATCGGCAGTGTATCAAATACTTGTTCTCCCCACTGTGTGTATATATATATATATATATATATATATATATATATATATTCTGTTGGCCAGAATTATTTCAACATTCGTGTTGAAGGTAGTTATTTAAATTGTGTAACATGATTTATTGTCAAAGTAAGTGGACACTTATTATTACGTATCATGACATCTGATGAGTATACACTTGCAGGGCAAGGGGCGAGGGAGGAAGGAAGGATTTTTAAATGGATCACCCTTGGCCAGAAATTCGTCACCCATTCATCCCGCAATGATTGTGTTTTCAGCCACCGGTTGCTTGTGGGTGCTTTTATATGCTCTACAGTCAATTATTTGTGCATGTCTACTTATATTAAATTTATAATGATTAATATATGCATACTGTATGATAGCTAGCAAATTAATTAGCTAACTAACGTTAGCCTGCCTAGTTGGAACTTCTGAAGAAGGAAAATCATTTTATTTCTACAATTTTCAAAAGATAACCAAACAAAAACCAATGTACTTTTTACGAGGCGTGTTTGTGCCATCATGCATTAGTAGCACAATTTCTAACAGATTTACATTCATCTTTACTTACACTTGTATGTTGACTTCTCCGTTGTTGCTTTTTTAAAGTTTTTGCTGACCTTTCTTTGCGGATGTACAATCGTGGCAAATTTTATTATGGGGAGTTTCAGGCCCCGGTGTGAGTATAATTGTACACTCGCAAAGCCGACTAAAAACAACACTGCAAACTTCCCTTGCTTGGCTAATCATTTGGACCACCCTCCAAGGTGGCAAAAGGGATTCCCCCAAGGGCATAAGGCAAGGGTAAGGGTAAGTGGACGAGTGTGTCTTTTAAGTGTTTGGACCACAGCCCTCGTCTCCTCCTCCTCCTAACATCCTCAAATGGTGCTAGATCCAGTGCTGATTTACATGATCATGTCGAGCCTGAGAAAGTCTGTGCAGTGCCATGTTGTGACCCATGAAAGCCCTTATCATGTCTAAGTAACAGTGGTGACTGTTTGGAAATGTCAGTGGTAGCCATATTATAGTAAGAAAGTACTGTGATGGTGATTTGAAAATAATTTGGTCCCTTTGTTCGACCAGAAGCTAAGTGACTCATTTGGGTGGTGAAAGTAAAAACATGGCTGTTAGAGGTTTGTCTCTGTCTTTACACTCCTCAGGGGCTCTCATACCTGTTAACCAGACAGACGTGTGGTACTGGTGGGTCATGGCAGTGTTGGGGTGGCCAGACGAGGGAGTTATGGGCCAGAGGAACTTGCCAAAGTCGTGGAGGCCATGAAGACAGATGATAGGCATCTGCACACTCTCAGCCTGGCGGGCTGTGCGCTACGAAAGGACCTCCAGTTTGCGGAGTGGCTGCTACAAGAGCTCATATCAACATGGAGACCAAAACATGGAGAGCTCAGCAGTATCCGTCAGCCCCAACGGAGAGAAGGTGACCAGAGAGGAGGGGGTCTTGAGGCACAAAGACGGCAGCAAGAAAGTCATCGCCCAGCTGGACAAGAAAGGTAACCTGCTGACCAGAGTGGTGGTGGGGGGGTTGTGTTTTTAAATGTTTTTAATTTGTACACTTTGTAAACCATCGGTCAACAATGGTTTTACAGTGGTGGGGTGTTGGACTGATCTTGTTGATCATGTACATACTCTACAAACGGACTAAATTAGGAAAATGCTGCTGGCAGCAGAATCCAATACAGCAGAAAGTTCCTACTAAAATGCAACTCAAACACAAACCCAATGGATATCCCAATGGCCTATCTAATCCCTGCTTGTCTGCGAGTGGATTATAAAACCCAAATGCAAACATGGAAAACACAGGGGAATCAGACAAATAAAACAAAGACCTTTACCCACCAATGCCAAGTCACTGAGGTGGAAAGCGGATGAGCTGTCAGCGAATCTGCGCTTCCAACACAAATACCAGGAGGCCTCTTTGCTGGCGTTTACTGAGACTTGGCTAGAGGCCCAGTTAGGGAAGTGGAGCCGGTCGGCTTCACACTGGTCAGAGTGGACCCTGATTTGACCGTCACAGGGAACATCACGGCGGGAGCTGTACCCCCGACATCGAACTGCTGTCTGTGTTACTGCGACCCTACTATCTGCACCGTGAGTTGACCCAATAGTTTTTTACTGTTGTGTACGTTCAACCAAAAGCTAATATAGCAAAAGCATCAGAGATTATTTATAATCTCTCACAGAAACTGGAATCTATCTCCCCCGACACACCCAAATGTATTTTGGGGGATTTTAACAACTGTACTTTGTACAAGGTCCTGCGCATGTACCACCAGTATGTGAAATGTCACACTAGGAAAAATAAGGCTCTTGATATGTGCTATGGAACCATACCAAATGCTTACTCTGCCACCACCAGACCTACCCTGTGGACATCAGACCACAATGTTGTCTACCTCAGGCTAACCTACTGTCTGCTCCTGGAGAGGGAGAAACTTACATTTAAAACTGTCCAGATCTGGAACGACAACAGTATCACTTGTCTCCAAGGGTGTTTTGACTGTACTATGTGGGAGCTATTTGGTCTCCAGGGGGGTTTTGACTACTATGTGGGAGGTATTTGGTCTCCAGGGGTGTTTTGACTGTAGGATGTGGGAGGTATTTTACTGTACTATGTGGGAGGTATTTGGTCTCCAGGGGTGTTTTGACTGTTTTATGTGGGAGGTATTTGGTCTCCAGGGGTGTTTTGACTGTACTATGTGGGAGGTATTTGGTCTCCAGGGGTGTTTTGACTGTACTATGTGGGAGGTATTTTACTGTACTATGTGGGAGGTATTTGGTCTCCAGGGGTGTTTTGACTGTACTATGTGGGAGGTATTTGGTCTCCAGGGGTGTTTTGACTGTACTATATGGGAGGTATTTTACTGTACTATGTGGAAGGTATTTGGTCTCCAGGGGTGTGTTTTGACTGTACCATGTGGGAGGTATTTGGTCTCCAGGGGTGCATACAAGCAAAGGGTAGAGAGGACCCTCTCCTCAGGAAACTCAAGGGTGGCCTGGCAAGGGATTAAATCCATGGCTAGTGCCTCCCACATAGGCAGAGGAAAATCCAAAGCTGACCTTGAGAGACATGAGGGCCAGAACATGGCTAATGAACTGAATGTTTTCTTCTCAAGATTTGAATCTGACGACATTGTGTCAGAGGTAAAACAAATGGAAGCATCATTACAAATGTTTGAGAGGGTTGATGTTAAACAGGCTGATGTTTTGAAGTTGCTCAGGGGGTGTAACGGACACTAAAGCCCAGGCCCAGACAAAATAAGTGGACATGTGTTAAAGCACTGTGCTGAACAACTGGCTGGTGTTTTTACAGACATTTTCCAATCCTCACTTGACCAGAAACACATGCCAGTATTGTGGAAAAACTCAATAATTATACCCATTCCTAAAGCATCTCATCCCTCTGTGGTGAATGACTACCGCCCTGTCGCCTTGAAATCCTTAGTAATAAAATGCTTTGAGAAAATTGTGAAAAGTCATTTTCAGCATCACCCAGAAGCTCCTTGACCCATTTCAGTTTGCCTATCAGCCCACCAGAGGAGTTGATGATGCCATTCTTACTTTCCTCAACGTGGTCTATAGACATCTAGAGGGTGCCAAATCCAATGTCAAGGTTCTGTTTGTTGACTTTTCTTTTGCCTTCAACACAATCCAACCTTACATTCTGGCACAGAGACTCATTAGGGACTTATCCTTAGATTAGGGGCTGGTTTTGTGGCTGTTGGACTTCCTGACACAGCGGGTCAAACTAGGTCCCCACGTGTCGGAAATACGCACCACCAACACAGGCTCCCCTCAAGGATGTGTTTTGTCCCCACTCCTGTACATCTTGTACACTAATAGTTGTACTAGTTCACATCCTGACAGACACCTCGTTAAGTTTGCTGATGACACTGCCTTGATCAGCCTGTTGCATGATGACAAGGAACACCATGGCCCGGTCCTAAATTACTTTGTAGAGTAGTGTGACAAATCACACTTGGTCCTCAATATCAACAAGACCAAAGAGATGTGCATAGACTTCAGGAAGTGTACAACACCTACCTCTGCAACATCTATCAGAGGTCAGAACATAGAGATTATAGAGGAATACAAATATCTGGGTGACCTCTTGAACAATAAGTTTCAGTTGCATAAATGTACAGACCTGACCTACAAAAAGAGTCAACAGAGACTACTTTCCCAAAAAGCTGGGATCTTTTAATGTTAATTATACTGCCTCTGTTTCATTGAGAGTATTTCAACTTTTTGTATTGTTTTTTGGTTTGGCGATGCCACTATCAACCAGGAAAATATGCTGAGAAGGATTATCACCACAGCAAGCAAGGTACTTGGAGTCAAACAGAAAAGCCTAGATCAAATCAAATTTATTTATATAGCCCTTCTTATATCAGCTGATATCTCAAAGTGCTGTACAGACACCCAGCCAAAAACCCCAAACAGCAAGCAATGCAGGTGTAGAAGCACGGTGGCTAGGAAAAACTCCCTAGAAAGGCCAAAACCTAGGAAGAAACCTAGAGAGGAACCAGGCTATGAGGGGTGGCCAGTCCTCTTCTGGCAGTGCCGGGTGGAGATTATAACAGAACATGGCCAAGATGTTCAAATGTTCATAAATGACCAGCATGGTCAAATAATAATAATCACAGTAGTTGTCGAGGGTGCAACAAGTCAGCACCTCAGGAGTAAATGTCAGTTGGCTTTTTATAGCCGATCATTAAGAGTATCTCTACCGCTCCTGCTGTCTGAAAACAGCAGGTCTGGGACAGGTAGCACGTCCGGTGAACAGGTCAGGGTTCCATAGCCGCAGGCAGAAAAGTTGAAACTGGAGCAGCAGCACGGCCAGGTGGACTGGGGACAGCAAGGAGTCATCATGCCAGGTAGTCCTGAGGCATGGTCCTATGGCTCAGGTCCTCCGAGAGAGAGAAAGAAATAAAGAGAGAATTAGAGAGAGCATACTTAAATTCACACAGGACCCCGGATAAGCCAGGAGAAGTACTCCAGATATAACAGACTGACCCTTGCCCCCCGACACATAAACGACTGCAGCATAAATACTGGAGGCTGAGACAGGAGGGGTCAGGAGACACTGTGGCCCCATCCGATGATACCCCCGGACAGGGCCAAACAGGCAGGATATAACCCTACCCACTTTTCCAAAGCACAGCCCCCACATCACTAGAGGGATATCTTCAACCACCAACTTACCATCCTGAGACAAGGCCGAGTATAGCCCACAAAGGTCTCCTCCACGGCACAACCCAAGGGGGGGGCGCCAACCCAGACAGGAAGATCACGTCAGTGACTCAACCCACTCAAGTGGGACGGCAAGGAAGAGCACCAGTAAGCCAGTGACTCAGCCCCTGTAATAGGGTTAGAGGCAGAGAATACCAGTGGAGAGAGGGGAACCAGGCCAGGCAGAGACAGCAAGGGCGGTTCGTTGCTCCAGAGCCTTTCCGTTCACCTTCACACTCTTGGGCCAGACTACACTCAATCATATGACCTACTGAAGAGATGAGTCTTCAGTAGAGACTTAAAGATTGAGACCGAGTCTGCGTCTCTCACATGGGTAGGCAGACCACTCCATAAAAATGGAGCTCTGTAGGAGAAAGCCCTGCCTCCAGCTGTTTGCTTAGAAATTCTAGGGACAATTAGGAGGCCTGCGTCTTGTGAACGTAGCGTACGTGTAGGTATGTACGGCAGGACCAATTCGGAAAGATAGGTAGGAGCAAGCCCATGTAATGCTTTGTAGGTTAGCAGTAAAACATTAAAATCAGCCCTTGCCTTAACAGGAAGCCAGTGTAGGGAGGCTAGCACTGGAGTAATATGATCACATTTTTTGGTTCTAGTCAGGATTCTAGCAGCCGTATTTAGCACTAACTGAAGTTTATTTAGTGCTTTATCCGGGTAGCCAGAAAGTAGAGCATTGCAGTAGTCTAACTTAGAAGTAACAAAAGCATGGATTAATTTTTCTGCATAATTTTTGGACAGAAAGTTTCTGATTTCTAGATGAGATCTTTAAGGTCAGGCTCACAAAATAAATTTAGACCCAAGCCACCCCCTGTACCCGGACTTTGAACTACTCCCCTCTGCGTGCAGGTATAGGGCACAGCTCGGTAGGAAAAACAGAACTAGACAATAATTTGTGTCATATCCCTCCTAAACAGCTCTGGCTAATGTTCCTATCGACCCAGTAAGGACAGCAGGCTAGTCTCTTTTTATTAGTATGAAACTGTTATGAAAGTTGTCAATTTGTTTTGTATTTAAAACCCCACTTTAAATGTATGCATGACACTGCCTCAAAATTTCCCCATGGGGACAATAAAGTCAATAAAGTAAAGAGGAGAGGTCATTCCCAACTACCAGGGGCACGCCCTATACATACAGACTTTAGAATGGCCGACCTACACTCAAATGTTTGTCTCAGCAGACTTGCGTAATAAGTACACCTCCATTGACTGTCTAGAGGGGCTGACATGGAGCCTGTTCTTTGAGGAGAATGAAATAAGGCACGCTCCAGATTACGTCCCAGTGTACAACCAGGGGAACCTCACGCCCGTGTGGCTGACTGACCACAAACCCATGGGAGACATTCCCATCAAGCATCTCACCACCATTCTCAATCTGCTGGTGGAAAACAGGTACAACTCCAGGGATGACAGTTTTTGACTTGTATTACGTTCTGAACGACTGCATTCAAGGTGCATGGGACAACCTTCTAGTACATTCATTCTAACCATCTGGAAGAAATTGAGAAATTCACTGATGTTTTCCGGGACCAGAAGGAGCACTATTCCCTCTGAGAGCGTAGACAGGGCCTCAAGGCATCCGAATTTAACAACTTCTGCCACCAGATGTTCCAGCCGCATCAATGTATCCGGGACTGCGAGCGCTGGGGCCACTACTTCACAGCTGCCATGTTCTCTGCATCCGGCCGAAACTTTCGCACCTTCTCGCTCTTCCTCAGGAATGTTATCGCATGCAAGGTGGTCCGGTCGCAAGGTTCTGACAGCCTTTGTTGGGGATGACCGGTTAGAGGGGAATAAGAGCAGCCCAAGAGTTAACACACACAGGAACTTTAACCACACACAGATGAAGATGAATATAGGAATGTACATGGGGATGGTTTTTGGGCACGCACTCCATCCCACAAATCCAGAGATATGAGTGAGTCCAGTAGTTGATAGGCATAG
This sequence comes from Oncorhynchus keta, assembly GCF_023373465.1. Taxonomy (NCBI): domain Eukaryota; kingdom Metazoa; phylum Chordata; class Actinopteri; order Salmoniformes; family Salmonidae; genus Oncorhynchus; species Oncorhynchus keta. Next base: position 11,594,673 of record NC_068440.1, read on the forward strand.
ACAGATGTTGCTCTCTGCCACTTGCAGGGAGACTGCAAATATTGGGAGACTGCAAGTAATTGCGTGACCTGCAGAGTCAAGAGGATAGACAGATATCCAGCCCCTTAGTAACCTCTGTAGGAACCTATCAGGGCACAGGTCATTCAGGTCAGAGAGAGTTTGAGAGGCAGGTTTTTGGTAGTGTCTAGACTTGCAGGCTCCGGTCCTGGGGGGATGGGGAGTGGAGTGTGCAGCTCAAGGTTGTGAGGTGCTGATAGCAGTCACCAGAAGAGAATTTGTTACAACCACCCAATGGTAGGAGACGACCCTTGGCCTGGACGTGGTAAGGTCATGAATAAATACGTGTTTTCATCTTTTGAATTATTTCGGGGAATGCAAGAGGATGCAGAGCATGAGGATGGAACATGGCTGCTAGATGACCTAAACCCTATTCAAGGAGATTACAAAATTGTAATCGTTGTTACAGTGGTTCTAGTTAATATTGGTACACGATCATTCACACAAAAATGTACAATAATTTCAAAGGTTGATTTCTGTACTATCTTTTAAATATTCATCCATCTGGGGGTTTATCCATTGAGTACAGTTCTACAATAAGATGAAGTTGCTGGGTTGGCTATGTTCCGTAAGGTATCCAAAGGCCTAATCAAGTAAGTAAGTAGCTGGGTTGGCTTGGTTATTTGAATAATTGTGAAGCATAGTGTGACTGTGAAACTATATTGCTGATTTAGGAAGATACCATTGATCTTAGCATTGGGGTTTCAGAGTGGTAGTTCAGAATTTTAGAATGGCATTCTCCGTACAGGGATTCACTGGAATTGATAGCACTCATGCAAAAATAATGCGTTCTAATAGCTGTCATGGAAGAACGCAAATCTACAAACTGAACGTTTAGATAAGACATTGCCATTGAACAATTTAAAATAAACAGATTAATTAGACAGAGTGATGTTCATAGGTTGAATGAAAATGTGTAATAGGTGCCATTTTCCCAATATACTTAGTTAGCCTAAATTATAACACTGTGGTAAGAGTGTAACAATTACACACTGAATACAATATGTGTGCTGTTGTTACAGCTGTTGTCGGATGAAGAAGGAGACCAAGGTGCAGCGTGGTAGGCGTTCATGATTTGTAATAAAACTGAACACCGCAACAAAATAACAAAGTTGAACCAAACGAAACAGTTCTGTCAGGTGCAGACACTAAACCGAAAACAACTACCCACAAAACACAGGTGGGGAAAAGGCTACCTAAGTATGATTCCCAATCAGAGACAACGATAGACAGCTGCCTCTGATTGGGAATCACACTCGGCCAAAAACAAAGAAATGAAAAACATAGAAATAAAGACACTAGAATGCCCACACTAGTCACACCCTGGCCTAACCAAAATAGGGAATAAAAGCCTCTCTATGGCCAGGGCGTGACAGCTGTATAGTGGTGACAACCATTCACCTTCTAGTTAATACACTGAAATATGTCTATGATTCTTTTTTTTGTTTCATCACTAAATGTATTTCGGAAAATGCGTATCTGTCGGTGGGTAATATGTTGATTAATGATTTCAGTAATAATTCAACAAAAATAAATGCAAATAACGGAGTTCACCATTGTTGCAATTTCTTTTGATCTTTATTATATCATTTCTTGTCATGTTTTAGTATGTTATCACATGGGCCAGAATAAAGAGAATTAGAAAATATAAATACAAAACTGCAATACCACAGTGGTGGAAAACATTGTTTTAAGAAACATGCTATGGGCAATCTGCAACACCAGTACTGTATGTGGACAACTGGTGGCTCAAATGAGCTTTCCACTAACGTGTACTGCCGTGTGTAGATACATGTTTTCATTGTCTGGCACCTAAACCTTGCACATGGCTTTCTGATTTCACTTTGGGTCATATGTCATCTAAGGATTATTTGTAGTGGTTAGACTGGTAGTAGGGCTGTAGGAAAGTCTTTCAAGGTTTGAGAATGGGGATATTTCAATAGAAGGGATATTTGGATGGAAACAACACCACCGATAACTCTAAGGCAGTACAAAAAAAATCCTGTAAACCAAGTGGCATAGAACAAAGAGATGAACACTGCTGACATGGAGCACTATCAAGCATGGAGAATGTACATAAGAGGCCTGTAGTGGAAGGGGTGAGGAATATGTGAGTGTCCAGGGTTGGATGGGAGCAGTGTGGTGAGAAGGGGTACTGACACTGGGTAGCATACTATAAGGCTGTCTGGTTCCCCCTAGCTCACACCACCGTCAGAAGGCATGGCCTTCACAGAAGCACACAGGAGCACTTGGACACCTCCTCGCTGCAGAGTAGACCATGCTGTGTGGTGGCCAGTGACTGGATCAACCTCCAGAAGTGGTTGAAGGTGATTCCCTCGCCGTCCATCACACCCATTTGTCTCATCACCTCGCCCAGGCCCTGCTCTGACGCTCCAGTCTGGGGGAGGGAGCACAAAAACAACTCTTCACTATATGTACACGGTATTTAAATTACTAACCAGTTAATTAAGCAATTAGGTAATCATGCATAGACATGAATTAGCAGGAAGTTAGCAATTAGTCCATTATACTTTTGAGCGTATAACATTGGTGCCTTACATTACTTGGTAGGTGATATTCTTAACAGAACTAATATCTTCAGCGGTAATTCTTGTATCAATAATTCAGCTGAATAACTCCAGTCAACATGTTTGACTTCATAATTCACTATTGGCCTCTTTTCAAATGTACTGTATGCAGCTGAATAAACATCATGAGTATACTTTGTCAACGAACTAACATATGTTTCAGGCTTTGCTAACCTCTAGTGGTTACAGATCCATGGCTCTTGTTCAAGGAACATGTTCATTTGTATCGGTATTTGCATATACAGTTGAAGTCGGAAGTTTACATACACCTTCGCCAAATTTAAACTCAGTTTTTCACAATTCCTGACATTTAATCCAAGTAAAAATTCCCTGTCTTAGGTCAGCTAGGATCACCACTTTATTTTAAGAATGTGAAATATCAGAATGATATTAGAGAGATTTATTTATTTAAGCTTTTATTTCTTTCAGCACATTCCCAGTGGGTCAGAAGTTTACATACACTCAATTAGTATTTGGTAGCATTGCCTTTAAATTGTTTAACTTGGGTCAAACGTTTTGGGTAGCCTACCACAAGCTTCCCACAATAAGTTGGCCCATTCCTCCTGACAGAGCTGGTGTAACTGAGTCAGGTTTGTAGGCCTCGTTGCTCACACATGCTCACACATGCTTGTTCAGTTCTGCCCACAAATGTTCTATATGATTGAGGTCAAGGCTTTGTGATGGCCACTCCAATACCTTGACTTTGTTGTCCTTAAGCCATTTTGCCACAACTTTGGAAGTATGCTTGGGGTCATTGTCCATTTGGAAGAGCCATTTGCGACCAAGCTTTAACAACCTGACTGATGTCTTGAGATGTTGCTTCAATATATCAGAGGAAAGTGGTACCCTCAGGTGTTTTTAAATAGCTTTTTTTTTTTAACCAGACGTGTGGAGGTCTACAAATTATTTTCTGAGGTCTTGGCTGATTTTTTAAAATGTTTCCACGATTTCAAGCAAAAAGGCACTGCGTTTGAAGGTAGGACTTGAAATACATCCACAGGTACACAGGTACATCCACAGGTACACCTCCAAGTGTCTCAAATGATGTCAATTAGCCTATCAGAAGCTTCTAAAGCCATAATGACATCATTTTCTGGAATTTTCCAAGCTGTTTGAAGGCACAGTCAACTTAGTGTATGTACATTTCTGACACACTGGAATTGTGATACAGTGAAATAAGTGAAATAATCTGTGTGTGAACAATTGTTGGAAAAATTACTGTCGTGCACAAAGTAGATGTCCTAACCGACTTGCCAAAACTATAGTTTGTTAACAAGAAATTTGTGGTGTGGTTGAAAAACGTGAATGTAAACTTCTGTGTATGTAAAGTGTATGTAAACTTCTGACAACTGTAGCAACGTTTGTTTGGTATTCATGAGGTAATCAACATTAGTATCTGGGTAGCCAATCTTATCTACAGTAATTTCATTCTGAAATTGTATAAAGCTGTCAGCCAGGCAGATGCAAACACTGTGGATCTTTCTGTCTGCTGGAAACAATAGGAAATTCATTTGGGAAAATATTTCCTGGCCTGAATGCTGCTCTACAGCTGAGACAATATAAAGAGCTGTTTGCAATGGAATCCCATTTGAATGATGTGATCATTACTTTTTCTTTTAAATAGATTCTGGTTTTATATAAGTGTAAGACTGGATGTAATGAAAAACATATTTACTTGGTAATTAAGCATATTATTTACTTCAACAGTTGAAGAAATATTTCCTAGCTGTTGTGGCTAACTATTGTGTTGCAGAAATACTCTACTTGGTTGTCGAGTTTATGGTGGATGAAGTCGACTTCGTGCAAGGAGTCATATTACAATTACATATTTCTTGCTACTTTGTTTCTAATGGAAACTGTTATTTATCTGTCTGTTTGTTTTTCCCCATCTAGATGAGCAAACAACCTTGAACCTTCCTCACTTGCTCATGTATTTGAACAGGCCTTTTCCTGTTTTTTTCAGAAGCATAGCTATCTTTGTCACCCTCTGGTAAATTCAGACTCGTCCTGGAACACAGGCTTGGGCCTCAGACAACTAAGCAACCAGTTCCAACATGAAGACAAAGCAAGATCATTTATCCTTTTCAGTGATTCAAATAAAGCAGGTGTCAGATTCAAGTAAAGCATGTTTAAAACTCAATTGGTGACTGAGCACACAGTATATTACAGCAAATTTGGGATTTGCATCGAACCTGGCCATTGACGCCTCAAAGATTTTCCTGAGTGTTTGTTTGGGAGTCATAGGAGGTCGAGTGTACTGTATGTTTGGGGCTGAGTGGGAGGGTAGTAAGAGTCAGAGCCACGCCTTACTGGTAGATTCAATGGGTGTGGCCGGGAAGGGCGGGAGCCAATTAGCCGGCCGTTGCAGCTTACGTACCGTAACTAAGTTGGGCAGCTGGGAGGATAGGAGGCCTCTGAACTCTTGGGCTTGGAGCGTGGGACCATTATTGGCCGCAGCGGCATGGAACTCTGTGACCAAAGTGTTGATGGCATTTTCCAGGTCTGAGTGCTGCGCCAGAGGTGGAGAAAAAAGCATGTTAGATTGGGGGAATCAAATAATATAGCAACAAAAAAAGCGTCCTCTGACAGTCCTTTGAAGTTTATTATGTGAAGTTTATTATTATAATAGATCATTACGAAAGAAAGAAAATGAATACATTCATGAGACAGGCTCTCCAGGTTTTTGCCAAAGTGTACCGACCTCCACTCAATTTAGTCCCAAATACCAACATTTTTTCAGACACACTCACATCCGTCCTCAAGTGCATATCTTGCATGCCTCCACGTGTCCGAAGTCTACGCAAAGATGGCACTCTGATGTTTAACTTGTGTTTGTATCGCACCATTCACAGTATCATTGTCATGGAAGGCTGAGTGGTCAACCAAAAATTGTGAGAAATAATATGCTGAGTGAAAAGTTATACTCCGACAAGAACCGTTATACTTCTAGGTTGCAAGTCACCTTAAAAAAAAAAAGTTCAAAAGTAGACGTTATGTTTTGCAGTGGCATATGAATCTGTGTCACACAGAGTGGTTAGTTTGGTCATTGTGAAGAACATCATTCCATACTCTCTCTAAAACAAGAACCAAACACACAATCTATTGTAGCTGACAGGTTTTTCTTCATACTACTTTTTTTATTTTTATTATCCTAAATCACACACATTAAATAACTAAAGGAATTTTGCTATGTCACAAATTGATATTTTAACATGCTATTGAAATGTGGGCGATGTGTGGTTTGGGTGGGGAGGAGTACGCTTAAGTAATGAGAGACTGAGTGGCCTACTGGTATTGGAAGGAAAATTCAGACAACTTGTCTACATGGAGAATGTACATGAAATACCTGCAGGTTGGGGTAGCTATGACAGATCTCCCTGTCACTGTTTATCTTCAGGGTGTGCTGGGGGGGGACAGGCCATCTGGCATTTCGGGCAAATACCAGATGGGCTGGTCAATATTTTGCCCATTGGGCCTGTCTAACTTAAGTTTTTCACACAAAATGATCTGTCTAATAATGGAGGCCTCAAGTGGAAAAGTGTACCAGTGTGGGGGCCTTGAGGGGAAAAAATTAGCCGTTGTGGGGGTCTCAAAGGGACGGTGTGTTAGAAATGCCATGGCCGAGTTCTGGTCCCAGTCTGTGCCTGGGGCATGCACAAGAACCTTGGGCAACAGGGAGAGGAATCAGTGGTGACTTCAAACTCTATTTACCTATCTCCTAAACGCTAAACCAAATTCATTGAAACATCCAGAAACAATGTAGTTGTTTCAGTTGTCAGGGTAGGATATAAAAAATAATAAAAGCCTTACTCCCTAGGCCTAGGCTACCACTACAGTGCTCCATTTTATGATGTTTCCACAGATAGCTCACTGCAGCCCAAAAATGTCACAAAATGGATACAGTAGGCAACAATGGTAAGGCGCTTGCTCGCCGACAGTGAGCATCTCATTCTGTCTGTCTGTCTTTCTGTTCGTCGAGCTGTCATCCCTCACACAGTAGTCTATCTCCAAAGAAGGTCTCTGTGTCATAGGCCATGGGGATGGAATGAGAAGGGACTGATTGACTCCCAGTGCTTTTCATTTCCACACAGTCTCTGCCTCAGACACAACTGAGAATAGCTTCTTGCTCCATAGTCAACATATGGCCTAGATTAATTTGTCATTGTCCATTATTCTCTGCTGTCCAAGCACGCACACTGATCAGTGCATTGAAATTATATAAACTCACGTTAAGCTGGCAAGAGTGCAAGTAAAGTAGGCTATATGCAAACGCGCCAATAGGATTTAACTCGATGTCCGCTCCCCACGGAAATCGAATTAGCAGAATAAAAAATACAAAAGCAAAATCTGTCAGTTTAAGTTAGAGACAATTTTAGTTCATAACTAAACCAAGATAGACCAAAGCCTATCATTTCCAATGGGAACAAATTAGTCATAGTGGGCAGAACAAGCAAAGAGGTGGGCAGAGCCAACCACGAGCTAGCAAGATCCTATTGGCGCATTCTAGCAAACATCTGCATATTTCAGTTAGGGAAAGCTTACTCTGGGAAGTGTGCGTGTGCAATAACTTGTTTTTTACTTTTGCAAAGGGTAAAGTCTACAAAACATAGTCCACTATGTTCCTAACAGAAAACAGGGAACAGAAAACTGTATTGAGATCAAATGTTTCATCGATGAGAAGGTTTTCAGAATGTCGGCCAAAATCCATCTCGTTCAATCTTCTCCCACTGCCGGCCACTGGGCTTCCTCTCGCCACCATATTTGGAAGTGAGTGGAAAAGCCAAGTGGATGCTTCACATTCATACATCCGGTGAAATATCTGTCTCATTGTTCTACGTGTGCTAGAGATATCCATTTTTTGTGTGTTTTTTTTTGCATTGGATACGTCTCAATCCACTTCAGCCGCTTTTGACGCACTTCCGCATCTGCAGTGAAAAGGTGACAGAGCTTGAGCAGTGTTTGTCAGACCCTGAGACATCTGCAGTGAAAAGGTGACAGAGCTAGAGCGGTGTTTGTCAGACCACGAGACATCTGCAGTGAAAAGGTGACAGAGCTAGAGCGGTGTTTGTCAGACCCTGAGACATCCCATGATTTCTCACAAAATCCTCTGTAGCATCCGAACAGTTTGGGCTACACACTAATATGACCCCTCTGTGTTTTGCTCTAGGATGCCCACAGGCCTCACAAGATTCGTCTGAAGGTCCCCAGTTGAAAAAATGAATGGAAGTATTTAAGGAGACTATTTAGTGCCAAAAATAAGGGGTTAAATACATGTATAAAAAAAATCCTGATCTTTCTTATATCTCTCTAAGATGTACGACAGACACTTAAGAACAAACTCCTTTTGATAATATTTTGGGGACTGTTGTTCCATGCAGTGAATCTGTTATTCAAGGCGTTTGTATGGGCCAATAGCAGTAAGGCCAAATACAATTTTTCATCAATTTTTTTAATATAATTTTTTGATACTTCAAGGGGTCTAAAAATTCTAAATGAAATAACAAAATGATCCTTGGGTATGACCTTCTTAAAACAATGCTATATAGCTTAGTAGAACTCTCCGGTTTAGACAGGGCTTGGACTATTTTAATATGATCTAATAGAATATGTCATGATATAAATTGGATGGCATAATGTCTATGGAATTTTGGTTAAACTACATATGTGCCACTTCCAAAGATAACCAGAACGACGCCTAAAAGTGTGGGGGAAGTTATCCCCCAAATAATGCCCCATTCGATGCACCAAAAGAATGCTCCATTAGTTGCTTCTAAGATGAGTAAAGACACCATCTCTTCAAGTGCAACGTTTTGACAAGTGTTGATATTAAAATGGTATAGTAGACCTACCTGTTCTGCCATTTGGATCGTGTTGCGCTGTCCTTTTTCAAAGTAAAGTTTTCTCACTGCGACGTTCAGTAATTGTTACTTTTCTTGCTCAGCGTTCCATTGCTTCAGTCACATATTGGCAAGATTCCTAAATCCTCCCACTCAAGGAAAAAACATGTAACTGGATTCCACCTTCCGTGTCAGTCAGGGAAAGCTGTGGGGGAAATTAAAGTGCACTGTCTAACCCGATGCATTGGAACTGTAAACTTCAGGAGGCAGCGAATCTACACGCAGTCATATATCGGCCTACCGACCTTCTATTAACCATGATTGTTTTAATGTATTCTACGTCAGAGTAGTTTACATAGTTGTGCATTTAAAATGTAGTCTATTCAAGAATGGACCCCGCGAGTGCTTCAATCAACATCTGGAAACATTTAGCAAAAGTTGGAACAGTCTGCAAGTTTAAGCTGGGGTTTTTCTTCTTCATTGTCGCAATATTTAACCCCTCATATTGGGATACATATTTTCTGCAGTTTCTGTAAAGCTTTGAATATCCACCCAAAATAATATATTTATTTTATGAACCATGCATGGGCAAGTTTTTTTCGAGGTCGTTTATAATAAAAGTCGTTTGTAATTGTCCATTCCAATTTATATTAGGCCTACATTCATTTTGACAGTCATCTGAGTTTGATAAGGATATGCGAACCAAAAAGCAATGCGCGCACAATGAACAGGCACGAGCACATTCTTGAAAGACGGATTTAGGACTTTTGACAGAGAGGTGGGTACACTCGATATTGCCATAGGCCTAACTATTTTACATAAAAACCTCATTATGCTACCACAATGTCAGTGGTGTAAAGTACGTAAGTAAAAATACATTAAAGTACAACTTGAAGTAGTTTTTTTTAGGTATCTGTACTTTACTTTACTATTTATATTCTTGACTACTTTTACTTCACTACATTACATGTCATTCCTATGCAGGATTGTTCCAACTGGGGGGTGCCAATGTGGCCAACCGGTGGCTTCAAAGCCTCTCGGCCACTCTCGGCCAATACAGAGCATCAGCAAAACAGGGTTTATCATTGGTCCAAACCCATTGCGTCGCACTACCACCCACCCCTGTTAAACATATGATTGTGGAAGAATCGCACACTGCTCTTGATAGTATCACTGCTCTTTAATAAGCTTTACATATCGGCCTCATGGCCTTCGTCAGATGTGCAAGTGCCTTTTGAATTTTGAAAAACATATGATTGTAAAAACGAATTCATGTCATAATCAAATACCGTCCCCGGTAAAACGGTTCATGTGTCCTCAGAATGCGCAGCTGCTTGGTTTCACAAGTGGGTTCTGTAGCGATTTATATCCCTGGGTAGATGGGCGTGTCCTCGCGTCCAGAGCTTCCGAAGTCCTGCTCTCTCGCCACTCCTCTTCGCAGTCTTCCAGAAAAAACTGACTCCACGCCCACATTTTCGAAGCCACAGGATCAGCGAGCCGGGTGGACACTACACGACTTTCAAAATCATAAGATCGCTGAGCCTCTCACATTAAATGTCCGTCTTTCCTATATGTTCTTTTGCGTTGCCAATGTAATGGTGTGCACACTAACCGATGTGGCACAGACGGTGGTATCACACTGTCTCGCAAAAACAATGATGTGATTAGATTTCATGTAGCTACGAGCTGTGGCTCAAACCAGCTTCATAAACTTTCAGTCAAACATTCATGCTTGCCATACTGAGTTGAAATACCTAGCCAACATGTTTATTTTTTTTTGTAAAAAAAAAAAATTACCCCCTTTTTCTCCCCAATTTCGTGGTATCCAATTGTTTAGTAGCTACTATCTTGTCTCATCGCTACAACTCCCATACGGGCTTGGGAGAGACGAAGGTTGAAAGTCATGCCTCCGATACACAACCCAACCAAGCCGCTGCTTCTTAACACAGCGCGCATCCAACCCGGAATCCAGCCGCACCAATGTGTCGGAGGAAACACCGTGCACCTGGCAACCTTGGTTAGCGTGCACTGCGCCCGGCCCGCCACAGGTGTCGCTGGTGCGCGATGAGACAAGGATATCCCTACCGGCCAAGCCCTCCCTAACCCGGACGATGCTAGGCCAATTGTGCCGCGGCCGTTCTCGCCAACATTTTGAGTTAAATAATAATGCTTGTGAACTTCAGAGCTGTAACAATTTGACGCTTTGGTTAAAGGCAAGTATGCACACCACTCCTCTCAGGATCCCTCCCCCTTGACCCATCTTCCTCTACTTTCTTCACTACTCTATCCATGGTAACTTCAACCTGCCTCTCTCTCACCAGACATTTCTGATTTCCAGCCCCATGGGCACCTCTACACATACCACTACTTTCCCCAATGCCACACATACCTTTGTCTCATGCCCTTTTGCGCACTTCTAACACCTAGGAACCTCCCTCCTGCAAACTGCTGCCACATCCCCATAAACTTGACACCTGTATTAACGTAATGAATTCGGCACAAAAGCTTGTATGGGGTAACTTATATATCCTAACATCACTTTGTCGGGCAAAGACTCAACACCAAAACTCAAAAGAATAGACAACGACTCTTCTGTTTCACTGCTACCCTGTCTGCGTCACTCAAACAATGAGCATCACAAACACCAGGAATCTTCCCCTTCAGTTGGTCCACTTCCACGTTTACCACTACCCCAGTAATCACTACTTTCAATGGCACCCTTTTCTTGAGAGCAAAACAATTGACATCTCTTGTCCACAGTGGTTCGATGCGGAGCACCTGCCCCCTCTGACCAGCAGAAACACACAACCTAGTGGCGTCATCTGAGCGTGACGTATGTTTGTTGTTGAATGCTGAACGAGAGATCTCGGTTGATTGTTTTTGTAAAGTTGACAGTGTTTTTATTTCATTTTGGATCCTGCAGCTCTTTTGGGCTTAGTTGCTGTACGCGCTGCTGTCTGTCCCGGGATTCTGACAAATTCCGCATAGGGGGAGAGACACGGAAGCCCAGCTTGCCTAGCTGGCTCGGCGGTCTGAAATGGAAGTCACTATTGAATGTTTCCAGCACTGCAGGAGCTGTGTTTACTTCCCTTTGTTCTGGGACCATGTGGACCCTGTTGACTTTCAATGTGGCAACTGCTTCCTTAAGGAGGACCACAGGGGAAAAGTGGCTACTCAAGCAGGTAGCAAACCTACACAAACTACTGGGGAAACAATGCCCCCCTACTTTTTTTTTCTTCCACCCCAGTAGCCTGACACTGCTCTGGTCTGGTGGAAATGTCGCCGCCGTGTCGGCTCTCCACAGCCGACTGGCCGGTACTCAGCAAGGATCCATCCCTGAGGGGGGTCTCCCCATTCCCTGGAGAACAGAGCTGTTCTCAACCCAACCAACCAGCCATGGAGATATGTCACTCGCTGTGGAAGTCGAAGAAAGCGTCCTCTGGCAACGGAAGTCTTCTTGGAGATGATAAGTCCGGACCTGACACAGACCAGAAATGGCTTTGCTGCCCTGGATCCAGAGGTTCCGGCACCTTCTTCCTTAGGGGCTTCCCATTCCAGATCGGATCCGGAAGTACCTGCGTCTTCGTCCTTGGTTCTGTCTCCCTCTTCGGTGGCTTCTACCTCGGTCACAGATCCTCAGAGCTCCCACCCTCATCAGACCGTGAGACTGCCTGAGAGCAGCCCATTCAACATCACTAGCTGTCATCATCAGCAGCTCTATGGTGAGAAACATCTCGGTCCCCAAGCCAAAAACCCTGTGCTTACCCAGGAGCACGAGTATGGGACATAACAAGGCTGCTTCCGACTAATCTACGGGAGATGCCGGGAGCTGATGCTGTCGTAGTCCATGTGGGGTCAAACAACATCAAGAGGGCTAGCTTGGAACATCTGAAAATGGATTTTAAAGAACTGATTTTAGCATTAAAAGACTCCAAAAAACAGCCAAACATTTCAGGTCCAGTACCATTGATGGGCCACAGGTGAGAAATATTCAGCAGGCTACTGGCATTACACATCTGGCTAAAATATTACTGTAGCTCAGCTGTAATCATTTTTATAGATAACCTTCTGGAAACAGAAGATACTCTACATCCAAATCATCTTGGCTCATGGACTCTTGGCTCTTGGCTCAGACCACTGTGTGCAGCTCACCCTGCATTATCAGCGCCAATATAAATAACATGAGCAAGTCTACTGATAAGCTACCCAGTAAAGCATTAAAAACAATCAAGCAATCCAGAAAAGTGCTAAAATAGCCCATATTAACATATGCAGCCTGAGAAACAAGGTCCATGAAGTCAATAACTTCCTTGTAACATCTCTGAAACTCACTTTGTTAATACATCTGACGATACAGTGGTAGCAATACATGGTTATAACATCCACCGAAAAGACAGAAATGCCAACGGGGGCGGTGTTGCGGTCAATATTCAGAACCACATTCCTGTAAAGCTTAGAGACGATCTTATGTTAAATACTGTTGAAGTAATATGGCTACAGGTTCATCTGCCTCACCTAAAGTCCATTCTTGTGGGAAGCGGCTATAGACCAACTGGTGCTAACAGTCAGTCTCTGGATAACATGTGTGAAATGCTTGATCATGTCTGTGATATCAACAGAGAAGTATATGTTTTGGGTGATTTTAAATATTGACTGGCTCTCATCAAGCTGCCCACTCAAGAAAAAACTTCAAACTGTAACCAGTGCTTGCAACCTGTTTCAGGTTGTCAGTCAACGTTCCAGGATATTTACAAACAGCACAGGAATGAAATCATCAACATGTATTGATCACATCATTACTAATGCTGCAGAAATGTGCCTTAAAGCAGTATCCAAATCCATAGGATGTAGTGATCACAATATAGTAGCCATATCTAGGAAAACCAAAGTTCCAAAGGCTGGGCCTAATATAGTGTAAAAGAGGTCATACAATAAGCAAACTTAGGTTTGACATGCCAGCAACACATGCTGATACTACACATCCAAGTAAACTCAGCAGAAAAAAGAAACGCCCCTTTTTCAGGACCATGTCTTTCAAAGATAATTCGTAAAAATCCAAAGAACTTTGCAGATCTTCATTGTAAAGAGTTTAAACACTGTTTCCCATGCTTGTTCAATGAACCATAAACAATTCATGAACAGGCACCTGTGGAACGGTCGTTAAGACACTAACATCTTACAGATGGTAGGCAATTAAGGTCACAGTTATGAAAACATAGGACACTAAAGAGACCTTTCCACTGACTCTGAAAAACACCAAAAGAAAGATGCCCAGGGTCCCTGCTCATCTGCGTGAATGTGCTTTAGGCATGCTACAAGGAGGCATGAGGACTGCAGATGTGGCCAGGGTAATAAATTGCAATAACCGTACTGTGAGACGCCTAAGACAGAGCTACAGGGAGACAGGATGGACAGCTGATCGTCCTCGTAGTGGCAGACCATGTGGAACAACACATGCACAGGATTGGTACATCCGAATATAACACCTGCGGGACAGGTACAAGATGTCAACAACAACTGCTCTGGTTACACCAGGAACGCACAATCCATCTGTCAGTGCTCAGACTGTCCGCTGAGAGAGGCTGGACTGAGGGCTTGTAGGACTGTTGTAAGGCAGGTCCTCACCAGACATCACCGGCAACAACGTCACCGATGGGCACAAACCCACCTTCGCTGGACCAGGCAGGACTGGCAAAAAGTGCTCTTCAATGATGAGTTGCGGTTTTATCTCACCAGGGATGATGGTCAGATTGCCGTTTATCGTCGAAGGAATGAGCATTACACCGAGGCCTGTACTCTGGAGCGGGGTCGATTTGGAGGTGGAGGGTCCGTCATGGTCTGGGGCGGTGTGTCACAGCATCATCGGACTGAGCTTGTCATTGCAAGGCAATCTCAACGCTGTGCATCACAGGGAAGACATCCTCCTCCATCATGTGGTGCCCTTCCTGCAGGCTCATCCTGATATGACCCTCCAGCATGACAATGCCACCAGCCATACTGCTCGTTCTGTGCGTGATTTCCTGCAAGACAAGAATGTCAGTGTTCTGCCATGGCCAGTGAAGAGCCCGGATCTCAATCCCATTGAGCACGTCTGGGACCTGTTGGATCGGTGGGTGAGGGCTAGGGCCATTCCCCCCAGAAATGTCCAGGAACTTGCATGTGCCTTGTTAGAAGAGTGGGTTACCGGGGGATCACGTGACCTTTGAACGAGATGGCCGCATGAACTAAGAGCTCCGCACAAGTAGTTTCCAATTCCTAATCTTACCTCCACTCCAAGTTCAAACTCATTTAGCTTTAGTAAGAAAAAGTCATGTCGGCTACAAAAGGCGACACTACAGGTGACATTTTTACCCGGACTCGAGTATTAGCGACGGAAAAAGCCTCCAAGAAGAAGCTAGCTTCAGAAAAAACTAGCGCCATTAGCCAGGAGCAAGAGAACCTGCTCCCCCACGAGGCACAACGAATGCCAACCTCGTACTCTGTTGAAGACATCCTTTCTGAGTTGAGATCCCAACGTACAGAACTAAACACCAAATTAGATGCCATTAACTCTCAGCTCAGTGCGATAGGGGGCAAGGTGACAATCCTGGAAAACGCTTTGCCTGACATCAACAACAAGATAACCATAAACGCGGGGCGTCTGGACGAGGCAGAGGGGCAAATCCTATCCACTGAAAACTTATTGACAGATGCCATGGAAACAATAGCATATGCTAAAAAAAAATCGAGCATCTGGAAGAGAAAACAGAGGACCTGGAAAACAGGGGGCGAAGGAATAATTGTGTTTTATTCAATTTGGGCGACAAAGAAGAGGGAAACATGCCACTGATCCGCTACCTACAAGACAAACTTCCCGAGTGGCTCCACATGTCCACCGTCAGGCCCATAGAACTCGAGAGAGAGCTCACCGAGCACTGAGGCCCCCACCAGCAGTCAGACAACCACCGCGCCCAATCATCATACGTTTCCTGAGATTCACTGACAAGGAACGAGTCCTACAGGCGGCGAAAAACAACACCATCACAGTGGGAAACGCCAAACTCGCTTTACACCAGGACCTGTCAGCTGGAATACGCCGAAAGCGCAGAGAATTTGACGAAGTGAAGAAATACTCCATTGACCGAGGCATCTTCAGGGGATTCAAATACCCAAACGAGCTCAGGATTCTTCACCAAGGAGCCTTGCGACACTTCAAAACTCCCGAAGAGGCAAAACGTTTTTTGAAAGACAATCCTGGCCAATGAGAAACAGACCAATGACTAAATGCGATTAATACCATTACTAAAGGAGGTAAGACGACATATAGCCGATATCCAGAGACTCACCCCCTAAATGTCATTCTAGCCGTCCAATTTATATTTATTTTCCTTTAACAGAGAGGGATGGGCTGTATAGCCTAACCTAGGCCTACTAATGTTTCAGCCTACTTTTATTTCCCTGTTTTTTTGTTGTCGCTATTATTACCTGGGGTTCCCTATGTCCCTTGGGGGAGGTATATGTTGGCTGGGCTATTGATTTTATTTTTCTCTTCTCTTTTACTGTGGTCTGGACGAGGGCAACTGTGTTATTTACTCAATGCGGGGTGGAGAGGATGAGGCATTTCTTTGGTGGGGAGAGGGAGACGTTGTGCGTTGCTAACTGTTCCCGGTTTTTGTTTTATTCGGAACACAGAATTGAGACTGAGCGGGGGTAATAGATCCAACGGGATGTGTCGAGTTGTTTGGGAACTCGGCTGGGGTGTTCAGAGATTATTATTTTATGTACACCATTTATTTTCCTTTTATGTGAACGCAGCTGTAACTACTATCCACTTTTACCCAGCGATGACTTGCACTAAAGTTCGATTACTGCTCGATGACGATGACTAGTACCTTAAATCTATTGACATGGAACTGCCATGGTCTAGGGCATGCAATAAAACGAAAAAAGATACTATGTGCTCTAAAAAAGGAAAAAGCAGACATCGCAAGAGACACACCTCTGTGATGCTGAACATGCCAAACTCCGCAGAGCTTGGGTGGGACAGGTGTATTTCTCATCTTTCAAATCAAACAGTAGAGGCACAGCCATACTTGTGGTCCTTCTGTAGCTCAGTTGGTAGAGCATGGCGCTTGTAACGCCAGGGTAGTGGGTTCGATCCCCAGGACCACCCATACGTAGAATGTATGCACACATGACTGACTGTAAGTCGCTTTGGATAAAACCGTCTGCTAAATGGCATATATTATATACTTATCCATAAAAATGTTCCATTCATAATTGACAAAAACATATCTGATCCGGAGGGGAGATTTGTTTTGATAACTGGGTCACTATATGGTCAACCAATTACTATATCAAACATATACGCCCCTAACACAGATACTCCTGCCTTCATGTCAAAAATTATAACCCTGTTCAATGAGCATTGTGTCTCCTTTGGCGTGGTGGCCAGAGATTTTAATTGTACCCTTAACCCAACCCTAGACAAATCATCTCAAGTCCCCACCACAAATCCTAGATCTGCAAAGATGTTGAACTCTCTTACTAAAGAGATGGGACTGATAGATATCTGGAGAGAGAATAATAGCTCATCTATGGACTATACATACTACTCTAATGTCCATAACATCTACTCCCGTATAGATTACATTTTTATCCCAAAGAGTTTCATAAATTCAGCCACTTGTACAATCGGACCCATAGCACTTTCAGATCAGGTCTTTGTCCACCTCCGCTTTGACCTCCCGAGGTCAAAGAGCTGGAAATTCAACACCTCCATGCTATCAAATGACGTGTTCCATACATTGGTAACTACATGGATAGACAACTACACACAAGACAATAAAGATTCTCCTGTTTCTCCGGCCACAATGTGGGACGCTGCTAAAGCCACACTAAGAGGTCATCTAATTGCATATGCTTCCTCTAAGAAAAAAGCAATGGAAGCACACAGGCTAGATCTTGAGAGGGAGCTGGAATGCTGTGAAAAAAATACATAAACAATCCCTAGACAGCACCTCCTGGAGTCATCTTAAAGCAGCCAAAGCCAAACTGAATTTGGACTACACTCGGGAGATTAAAAAAAAGTTTTCTTTACTAAACAGAAATACTATGAGTATAGCAATAGGCCCAGTAGATTGCTTGCTTACCAATTAAAAAAGGAGCAGTCAGAGCGTACAATCATGGCTATCCGAACAGCAGAGGACGAGGTCACATATGACCCAAAAAAGATCAATTTAACTTTTCATGATTTTTACTGCAAACTATATACCTCTGAGAGAAAACACACGGAGGCAGAACTCCACTCTTTCCTAGAGGGAATCTCGCTACCTAAACTATCAGAGACCGACCAGGAAGATCTCAACTCCCCCTTCACTCCTGAGGAGATCCTGGAGGCAATTACCTCCATGCCAGCTAATAAGTCCCCAGGCCCAGATGGATTCCCCAGAGAGTTCTACAAAGCTTTTTGGCCCCAGCTCAGCCCTATCTTCATGCCAATGCTCGAGGATTTTTGCAAAAACTGAGTTCTCCCAGACTCAATGCACACAGCTCGCATTACAGTGTTGCTAAAAAAGGACAAGGACCCCCTATCCTGCTCGTCCTTCCGGCCCATAAGCTTGTTGGATTTCGACTATAAAATAATTACCAAATTGCTCGCCAAAAGACTAAACACTCTTCTTCCCAAAATAATAAAAGCGGACCAAACTGGATTTATTAGAGACAGATACTCTTCTGATAACATTCGCCGTCTTTTTGATATTATTGATAAAGTAAACGCACAGAAGACCCCTGTCCTGCTGGCTTCACTGGATGCTGAGAAGGCGTTTGACAGGATGGAGTGGAGCTTTCTGTTTTCAGTCTTAGAAAAGTTCAATATGGGCCCAAATTTTATTAAATGGATCAAATCACTATACTCTCATCCAAATGCCATGGTGACTACTAATGGACTGAACTGACAGATTCTCTCTGGAACGGGGCACAAGACAAGGGTGCTCGCTGTCCCCGCTGCTCTACTTGTTGGGGGCGGAGCCTCTGGCAGAGCTGATAAGGAGCAATCCAAGTATTATGGGTGTTTCTGCAGGTGGCCTGCAGCACAAGATTTCGCTTTACGCAGATGATGTCTTGCTCTACATATCCAACCCTGAGAAATCCCTCCCTCTCATTTTAGACACAATTGCTCAGTATGGCAAGTTTTCAGGTTATAAGATCAATTTTAACAAATCCACTGTCTGCCCTCTCAATATTACACTCACCAGCTCTATGAAGACACTTTGTCCTTTCCAATGGAAAACACAAGGGTTTCAATACCTCGGGATCTTCATAACACCAGATCTGAATAGCCTTTTTAAGGAAAATTATCTTCCACTCCTGGATCGAATCAAGAACGATCTCCAAACCTGGATCTCCCTCCCAATTTGCTTAGTAGGAAGAATTAATGTAGTCCGTATGAACGTCCTCCCTAGACTGAACTACTTATTTCAGATGCTCCCATGCTATCTCCCAGGTTCCTTCTTCAAAACAACTAACCAAAGCATCACCAAATTTATATGGGGCAATAAAAAACCTAGGATCAAGTTTTCCACTTTATCAAAACCTGAATCTAAAGGTGGTCTTGCCCTTCCCTCCCTTCATTTGTACTACTGGTCTGCCCAAATCCGCAACATGCTAACATGGATCACAAACAGACGAGTCAATGTGGATTCAGATAGAAGCCCAATCCTGTGGTTCATTGCCCTTAAGCTCAATTATATTAATTAATAACTTTAGTGAAGTGGGCAACATAGCCAAAACCTTTGCGATTTACAACACCCTACTAGCGTGGAGGGACTGTAAGAAATACCTGGGCATTTCCTCCCAAATATGTTCTCACTCCCCTATAGTAGGCAACCCAGACTTGCCAAAAGCCCTGAGGGATGCCAACTTTAATCTTTGGCATACTCTAGGAATCAGGACCTTTTCAGACCTATTTCATCAGAAAACCACTACACTGAAATCCTGCAGTGAATTCGATGTGCCAAGATCCCATTAAAAAATATATATATCTTCAAATTAGACATGTCATTTCCTCATTTACCTCCAAGAGGAGGTTTAGAACTCAGTTGAATGAAGTTGAAACCCTTCTTGTCACAGCACAATCCATTAAAGGCAAAATATCTTACATCTATAGACTCCTTTCTGAGAAAGGAAGCTCCTCCTTTACTCCTTTGAAAATAATCTGGGAAAAGGACCTTGGTCTGACTATCAGTGATGAGTTATGGGCGGAGGTTTGCGACAGGGTATACTGCTCCTCTACCAGTGTAAAAAGGAAAGAATCTAATTACAAATTTTTGTACAAATTTTATTATACTCCTTTGAGACTCCATAGAATGAAAACAGATATGTCTCCTAACTGTAAAAGATGTACCTCTGAAGGTGGAACCTATATGCATGTATTTTGCATGTATATGCATGTATTTTGGAGCTGTAGGGAGATTGCCAGATTCTGTACATACTGCTGCACAGAAAATACTAGAGGTACAGTTTGATATGACCCCATGTATCTATCTTCTTAATGCCCAGCAGGACTTTGTTCTTGATCCTGAAAGGGAAAATTTGCTTATGACTATTACATACTTTGCTAAGAAATGTATTCTTCTATTGTGGGCCTCTAATACCCCTCCTACATTTAAAATGTGGATTGACCAGATTGTTGACTTTCTTCCTCTTGAAAAGCTCACTTATGACCTCCACAAGAGACAGCCCAAGTTTGATAGACTCTGGTCTCCACTATATTTCAAACTGGACAAAGTGAACGGGGTGACTAGGGAAATGCGCAGATACATTTTGTGTAAGGTACTGTAAAACCTAAAAACGAATTACTGGCTCGTCGTCTCAGCGAATGCTTGAAATAGCTGATAAGAACCTTGATAGTGCTGCTGCAAGTGTTATATGTTTTTTTTGTGTGTTTTTATTTTAATTTAGTTTTTGAGTATGTGTGCGTATGTGTGTGTGTGTATGTATATGTGTGTATGTATGTACGTATGTATGTATGTATGTATGTATGTATGTATGTATGTATGTATGTATGTATGTATGTATATATATATGTACCAAGGAAAATATATAGATTAATAAAAATAAATGCTTTTATTTGACTTTATCATTCATTTTAATTGTATTTTTTTATTTTTTATGTATGATTATTTTTTGACTTTTTCTTGTTTTAAAGCCTGTCACATCTGTGAATGTGGAATGTGTTTTGTTGGTTGATTGAAAAACAAGAAAACTTAATAAAACTTTAAATTGAAAAAAAGAAGAGTGGGGTACCATCTTACAGCAATAACTGGCAAATCTGGTGCAGTCCATGAGTAGGAGATGCACTGCAATACTTAATGCAGCTGGTGGCCACACCAGATACTGACTGTTACCTTTTGATTTTGATCCCCCCTTTGTCCAGGGACACATTATTCCATTTCTGTTAGTTACATGTCTGTGGAACTTGTTCAGTTTATGTCTCAGTTGTTGAATCTTGTTATGTTCATACAAATATTTACAGATGTTAAGTTTGCTGAAAATAAACGCAGTTGATTGTGAGAGGACGTTTCTTATTTTGCTGAGTTTATATCTGACCAAATTATGAAAGGCAAGAATTGTACTTTTGAATTCCGTGAAGTCGGTGTGGGAGAGGTGAAAAAATGAATGACAAGTCACCGGTGTGTCTATGTATGCGGATGACTTAACACTATACACGTCAGCTACTACAGCAACTGAAATGACTGTAACACTTAACAAAGAGCTGCCGTTAGTTTTGGAATGGGTATCAAGGAATAAGTTAGTCCTAAATATTTCTAAAACTAAAAGCACAGTATTTGGGACAAATCGTTCACTTCGTAACAGCACTATCAACAAGGCAGGTCCTACGGGTACTATTTTTGTCACCCCTAGATTACTGTTCAGTAGTGTGGTCAGGTGCCACAAAGAGTGACGTAGGAAAATTGCAGTTGGCTCAGAACAGGGCAGCACATCTGGCCCTTAAAAGTACACGGAGAGCTCACATTAATGACATGCATGTCAATCTCTCATGGCTCAAAGTGGAAGAGAGATTTACTTCAACACTGCATGTTTTTGTAAGAGGTGTTGACAAGCTAAATGTACCAAGCTGTTTGTTTAAAAGACTTGCACACAGCTCGAACATCCATGCATACCCCACAAGACATGCCACCAGTGGTCTCTTCACAATGCCCAAGTCCAGAATAGACTATGGGAGGCGCACAGTACGACATAGAGCCATGACTACATGGAACTCTATTCCACATCAGGTAACTGATGCAAGCAGTAGAATCAGATTTTTTTTAATGGTTAAAAAAACACCTTATGGAACAACGGGGACTGTGAAGAGACACACAAAGGTACAGACACATGCATACACATACATTGTGATATTTTGTATGGTGGTATCAAACATTTTGTATTGTAGATATGTAGTAGTGTAATAATATTATATGATGTACTGTTTTATCTTTTGTTTTATATGTAAAATGTTTGGACCCCAGGAAGTGTAGTGGGGATCCCTAGTAAATACAAATACAAACACAAGCAATTATCACAAGACCACTTCGGGTTACCTTCACAGATTCCACAGCACCTAATTCCATTTTCACCACTCAAACCCCCAAAATCCATTTGAATTCCAGGTTGTAAGGTAACAAAATAGGAAAAATGCCAAGGAGGGTGAATAATTTCGCAAGCCAAGTGCTATTCAACTATATTCTTACAGGGGCCAGATATAAATGTAAAAAGATATGAGGTTAATTGAACAGGGGCCAAACATTTAATCCAAAATTATTCTTCGGAAGAGCTTTTCTTAAAATGAAATGTTTCTAAAAGTAATTAGGAAAGAAGTGGAGGGTGCTTAACCAATATGAGTCCAGGTGCAACCAAAAACTGTGATAATCATTAAAAAGAAAAAGGCACAACACTTGCTCACCAGTTATTTATTTTATTAAAAGGTTCTTAAAAGTAATTCGGTGATTCCAGCCTGAAAGAAGTGCAGTGCATTCGGAAAGTATTCAGGCCCCTTCCCCTTTTCCATATTTTGTTACGTTACAGCCTTGTTCTAAAATGGATTAAATTTAATAAAATCCTCATCAATCTACACACAATACCCCATAATTTAGAAATGTTTACAAATGGACAATGAAATAAAAAATGATTATACATTTTTTACGCAAGTATTCAGACCCTTTGCTATGAGACTCAAAATTAAGCTCAGGTGCATCCTGTTTCCATTCATCATCCTTTAGATTTTTCTGCAATTTGATTGGAGTCCACTTGTGGTAAATTCAATTGCTTGGACATGATTTGGAAAGGCACACACCTGTCTATATAAGGTCCTACAGTTGACAGAGCATGTCAGAGCAAAAACCAAGCCATGAGGTCGAAGGAATTGTCCGTAGAGCTCCGTGGACAGGATTATGTCGAGGCACAGATCTGGGGAAGGGTACCAAGAACACAGTGGCCTCCATCATTCTTAAATGGAAGAAGTTTGGAACCACCAAGACTTGTCCTAGAGCTGCCCGCCTGGCCAAACTGAGCAATCGGGGGAGAAGGGACTTGGTCAGGGAGGTGACCAAGAGGTGACCAAGAATCCAGTAAAAGGCACATGAGTTTGCCAAAAGGCACCTAAAGGACTCTCAGAATCTCTGGTCTGATGAAACCAAGATTGACCTCTTTGGCCTGAATGCCAAGCGTCCAGTCGGGAGGAAACCTGGCACCATCCCTACGGTGAAGCATGGTGGTGGCAGCATCATGCTGTGGGGATGTTTTTCAGCGGCAGGGACTGGGAGACTAGTCAGGTTCGAGGGAAAGATGAATGGAGCAAAGTACATAGAGATCCTTGATGAACATTTTCTACAGAGCTCTCCAGACCTCAGATTGGGGCGAAGGTTCACCTTCCAACAGGACAACGACCCAAAGCACACAGCCAAGACAATGCAGGAGTGGCTTCGGGGTAAGTCTCTGAATGTCCTTGAGTCCAGACTTGAACCCGATCCAACATCTCTGGAGAGACCTGAAAATAGCTGTGGAACGGTATCAAATACATCAAACACATGGTTTCCAAGTGTTAGATGACATTCGATTGGCTCCGTTCCGGCCATCATTATGAACTGTCCTCTCCTCAGCAGCCTCCACTGCTTCTAACGTGTCCTTGTGACCATCAGAGAGGAAAACAGAAGGCATGTGCATGTTCCTGAGTCATAGCTTTCAGGAATGGGGGCATAATATTTTGTAGCTTAAACCGCTCAAACTCTAGAGCCAAATATAAAACAAAATAAACATGCCACATAGGCACTAGAAACCACTAGAAACAACTAGACGCCACTAGAAACCACTAGAAACCACTAGAAACCACACTAGCTCTCACAGTCTCATGTCAGAATTAGACGTTCATCCATGTTTGTCAAACGTCACATTTCGAAGTTCTTCCAAATGTCAAATTTCAAAGTGTTTAAGGTTAAATTTAGGTTTAAGCATTCATTTTAAAATCTTAAAGTTAGGCATTAACTCCGAATGGTTAAGGTAAGGGTTAAGATTTGAAATAGTCTTAAAACAAAAATCACAAAAACATCTTTCTATGTCACTGGATTCGAACATGCAATCTTTGGCACCAGAGGCAGATGCTCCATCTTTCTGACACATCAAATTTCAAATGTCAAATTTAGAAGTGTTTAAGGTTATGTTCATGCATTAACTCCAATTATTTATTTATTTTGTCTCAAAATAACTTTCTATCGCTGGATTCGATCATGCAACCTTTGGCACCAGAGGCAGATGCTTGACCAGCAAAAAACACTTTCTATCACCGAATTTGAACGTGCAACCTTGGCACCCAGAGTCAGATGCTTGACCAGAGGCAGATGCTTATGCCCATCTGCCTTCCTAGTGTCTCTTGTTTTTTTTTCTTCATTTAAGACCAAGACAACCAGGTGAGGGGAGTTCCTTACTAATTAGTGACCTTAATTGATCAATCAAGTACAAGGGAGGAGCGAAAACCCGCAGACACACGGCCCTCGGAATGAGTTTGACACATGTCGTACAGTATAGCTATTATTTAAAACAGTAGTCAAATTTGGCATTAATGATCAAATTATCTTTAATGACCCTAAGATTAAAATCTCCCTATGAATGAACGAAAGTTCAGTATGAGTACATAACTTATACAAGCTACTCATATACAGATATGATTTGGGGAAGGAAACAGGCACACACTGTGGCACAGGCAATTCAACGCATTCTTAGTCTTCTACATAATTAACTTTCAGACAGTCATGCCCTTTGTGTTGTAATACTGTCATTATGTGTGGTCTCATTCCTCTGTCTCTGCATATATTGGCGTGCCAACCTGTGTGTGTGTGTGTGCTTGTGTGTGTGTGTGTGTATGTGTGTGTGTGTGTGTGTCTACATGTGTGTCACATCTATGACAGAATTCTTGTCATTACTGCAGTTGAAACCTTATGTAAATTTGTTTACTTGACAAGCCTGAAAAAGCGACTTGTACTGGGTTCATTTTATGTCCCTGAACTACCTTTCAATTCTTTGACAAAATATGACTTGTATGGTCATGAGTCCTTAAATGACTGAGTCTCATAGTTGAGATATGGTGCAGCGATTTTGGGGGCTTGTATCGAACTCCTGGTCTCACTCTGAAGGCAAACAGGCTGACCACTCCCAGTATTTAAACTTTTTTTGTAGTGCTTACCAGATTGTTCAAATATGTAAATATTTTGATTGCTTCCACAAGGACTTCATCTCATGTATATCTTAAATCAAAATGATGTTTACACTATGAGAGAGATAGAGAGATACTGTTCCATTTTTTAAAACGAAACAACAGCAAAAAACGCCGGCTAAACCACTTCTATTCTCGTTTCAATCACGTCATTATTACGGAATTCCAGAACCTGTTAAAACGTGCAGCATAGTGAATTAACTATATTCCTGTGTTGTTTACATACTTGGGCCATAGACATTTCTGCAATGTATGTGTGGCTCAGCACCGACCAGGAATATACTTTCACCTGTCCAGTTCTTTCACACCAGTGCAAACGAAGGAAAGGAGACTTGAAGAGGAAGGCACTTTTGATTATTGAGATGCACTCGTAGATTTCCTGCCACCCTCATCCTTTACACTTGAAGAAACATGAGTCACCCTACAGGGCAATAGTAGGTACTACAATTTAAATACAGACAAAGCAGCATTATCACTGTCATGTAATTATCTGAAGATGCCCAACTCCAATCCTCAGGCACTGCAATCCCGCTGTTTTTAATTTCCCCCCCGCACTTGATTGATTGTCACTAATTTCCCAGAGACCGATTCAAAGGCATGAACACTGTGGTCCACGAGGACTGTAGTTGTACTCAGCTGCTATATAAAAAGCAATGATGAAACTGAAATACCAAGAAAGAGCTGTCGGTTAGTAGTAATTGTAGCTGTAATTGAGAGATGCAAACTGCCGTGTTTATGTTGTAATAGTCAGTTGTGTTTGCTGCTTCAAACAGGTAGTGGTCTGGAAAGGCAGGCCATTGCAGAGAGCACACCCTTGTCTTTGATGTGAGGTCGTGTGGTCAGAGATGGAGAGAGACTCTGACTGTTCTCACCAACAAGATGAGGCCCTCGCTAGAAAAGTGACAAAGTGATGACGGATCAGAATATGTAGAGCTACAATCAACAAACGCAACAGTGAGGGATTCTGGCATGTACAAGGCCAGTGGTTCCCAACCAGGCCTATCCATGGGGGGTACTTTACCATAAGCTGACTGGTAAAACGCACATGAGGGGGCACTTCAGGGGTACTCCGGGCAGAACATAAATTCAGTTGGTGGTACAGTAACCAAAATAAGTTGGGAACCACTGTACTAGGCTATTGTTTTTCAGTTCAGGGCACAATAGTCCACACGGCAATGGACCAAGGGTAATTGTCACAAGTCAAATGCATTTACAACTGTGTGTTTCTGCTTAAAGAAATAATAGCCCATAGCGACTGATGTACTGTATATACTTTGTAAGTTGAATTTACCAATTTGATACAGATCTATTCTATTTATTTATTTATCCGTTATTTTACCAGGAAAGTTGACTGAGAACACGTTCTCATTTGCAGAAACGACCTGGGGAAACGTTACAGGGGAGAGGAGGGGGATTAATGAGCCAATTGTAAACTGGGGATTATTAGGTGACTGAGTTGGTTTGAGGGCCAGATTGGGAATTTAACTAGGACACCGGGGTTAACACCCCTACTCTTACGATAAATGCCATGAGATCTTTAATGACCTCAGAGAGTCAGGACACCCGTTTAACATCCCATCCAAAAGACAGCACCCTACACAGGGCCCTGGGGAATTGGGATATTTGGGACCATTTTAAATAAATAAAATGAAAATAATTGGGACAATGTTTTTATGTTTCATTTTGCTAAAATAGAGGACCAGGCAGCCTATTTAGTTGGAGTGGAGCAGCAACAGGTGCGACTGAGTCAGAGGCTCAGGTGCAAAAATAGGTGGTATTTATCTTGAGTAATGAAGAAGACTGGATCTAGCATTGAGTATTTACAAAATGGACAGATTTAATGAAAAGAGTTGACAAAAATAATCCACTTCAAAAATAATAGACTTACTTGGCCAAAATAGTACACTCAGGAAAAAAAGGAAAGGTGCTATTTATAACCTAAGCTATTGGGCTGTCCCCATATGACAACCCTTTGAAGAACCCTTTTTGGTTACAGGTAGAACCCTTTCCACAGAGGGTTCTACATGAAACCCAAAATGGTTCTACCTGGAACCAAAAAGGGTTCTCTTATGGGGACAGCCGATGAACCCTTTTGTAACACTTGACTTGTCAATGGAAACACACAAAGCTGAGTATAATCTGATCGAGATCTGTAAGTAAATGTTACAATTAGTGCTGCTCCTCCTGAATGAGGAGAATGGGTATCCTAGGACCTTCCCTAACCTGGCATAGACCACTCAGACAGTCAAACAGGTACATTAAGTGATAATCACCCTATAAAGGCATTCCCATTACACACTTCACATAAAAATGAACATTACTTAATATTAACATGTTAATGTTAATGTCTCAGTTTGTGTGGGGAAAATTAAGGAAAATGACTCAGGCACGTGGCAATGACTCAGGCACATCGTCAAACATTTTTATTTTTCAACAAAGAATTACTTCATAAACTCAGCAAATAAAGAAAAGTCCTCTTACTGTCAACGGCCTATATTTTCAGCAAACTTAACATGTGTAAATATTTGTATGAACACAACAAGATTCAAAAACTGAGACATAAACTGAACAAGTTCCACAGACATGTGTCTAACAGAAATTGAATAATGTGTCCCTGAACAAAGGAGGGTCAAAATCAAAAGTAACAGTCAGCATCTGGTGTGGCCACCAGCTGCATTAAGTACTGCAGTGCATCTCCTCTTCATGGACTGCATCAGATTTGCCAGTTCTTGCTGTGAGATGTTACCCCACTCTTCCTCCAAGGCACCTGCAAGTTCCTGGACATTTCTGGGGGGAATGGCCCTAGCCCTCACCCTCCGATCCAGCAGGTCCCAGATGTGCTCAATGGGATTTAGATCCGGGCTCTTCGCTGGCCATTGCAGAACACTGACATTCTTGTCTTGCAGGAAATCACGCACAGAACGAGCAGTATGGCTGGTGGCATTGTCATGCTGGAAGGTCATGTCAGGATGAGCCTGCAGGAAGGGTACCACATGAGGGAGGAGGATGTCTTCCCTGTAATGCACAGCGTTGAGATTGCCTGCAATGACAAGCTCAGTCCGATGACGCTGTGACACACCGCCCCAGACCATGGCGGACCCTCCACCTCCAAATCGACCCCGCTCCAAAGTACAGGCCTCGGTGTAACTCTCATTCCTTCAACGATAAACGTGAATCTGATCATTACCCCTGGTGAGACAAAACCGCAACTCGCCATTGAAGAGCACTTTTTGCCAGTCCTGTCTGGTCCAGTGAAGGTGGGTTTGTGCCCGTAGGTGACATTGTTGCCGGTGATGTCTGGTGAGGACCTGCCTTACAACAGGCCTACAAGCCCTCAGTCCAGCCTCTCTCAGCGGACAGTCTGAGCACTGATGGAGGGATTGTGCGTTCCTGGTGTAACTCGGGCAGTGGTGTTACCATCCTGTACCTGTCCCGCAGGTGTTACATGTGGTCTGCCACTGCGAGGATGATCAGCTGTCCACCCTGTCTCCCTGTAGTGCTGTCTTAGGCGCCTCACAGTACGGACATTGCAATTTATTGCCCTTGGCCACATCTGCAGTCCTCATGCCTCCTTGCAGCATGCCTAAAGCACATTCACGCAGATGAGCAGGGACCCTGGGCATCTTTCTTTTGGTGTTTTTCAGAGTTAGTAGAAAGGCCTCTTTAGTGTGGTAAGTGTTTCAAAACTGTGACCTTAATTGCCTACCATCTGTAAGATGTTAACAACCGTTCCACAGGTGCATGTTCATTAATTGTTTATGGTTCTTTGAACAAGCATGGGAAACAGTGTTTAAACCATTTACAATGAAGATATGTGAAGTTATTTGGATTTTTACTAATTATCTTTGAAAGACAGGGTCCTGAAAAAGAGACATTTCTTTTTTTGCTGAGTTTATTTCTAATTTTCTGCTTTGGTATGCTCCTGCATGACAGATTAGATGTGATATTATTTGATTTCTTTCTAAATCACTTTTTTTTGCTTGGCCTAATTGCACCTGTGTCGGCCTGAAGATGTTGAAATAGTCAATTCTAAGTAATACTTCCATGGACTTTACATCTCAATGATGCCTATATTATGTTTTTTGGAAGTGCAGCTAACTGTTATAAAAAGAAAAAAACAAGTCTTCAAATCCACCAATGCATTTGCATTACTTGACAAAAAGGATAAAAGCAGTCAACTGATTCATATCTGTAACATGGATTATTCTGATCCATTTAGCTTATTTTGTTGGTTTGCGTGTTGACCACAGTACTACAGTCTTTCTAAATCTATTCCTGTGGGACCCAGAAGGCCTAGCACTAACACACCTGACTCAACTACTTGACTGATCACTAATCACTCAACTCGTGAATTGTTGAAGCGAGTGTGTTAATAGTGCTGGGCTAGAACCAGAATGTGACTGAGAGGCACTGCAGAACGACAAATAAGAACAAAACATGCATAGTGGTTATTTATTGCATTTGGATATACAGTCCCTTTGGAAAGTATTTGGACCCCTTAACTTATGACATGTTTTGGTAGGTTACAGCCTTATTCTAAAACGATTACATCGTTTGTTTCCCTCATCAATTTACATAAAATACCCCATAATGACAAAGAAAAAAAAAGGATTTTAGAAAAGTTTGCTAATTTACAAAAAGAAAACGGAAATATCGGTACATATCTATTCAGATCCTTTACTGAGTACTTTGTTGAAGCATATTTGGCAGCGATTACAGCCACGAGTCTTTTTGGGTATGACGTTAAAAGATTGGCACACCTGTGTTTGGGGAGTTTCTCCCATTTTACTCTGCAGATCCTCTCGAGCTCTGTCAGGTCGGTAAGGTTGCTGCACAGCTATTTTCAGGTACCTCCAGAGATGTTCGATCAGGTTCAAGTCCGGGCTCTGGCTGGGCCACTCAAGGACATTCAGAGACTTGTCCTTGAAGACACTCCTGCATTGTTTTGGCTGTGTGTTTGGGTCGTTGTACTGTTGGAAGGTGAACCTTCGCCCCAGTCTGAGGTCCTGAGCGCTCTAGAGAAGATTTTCATCAAGGATCTCTCTGTACTTTGCTTCGTTCATCTTTCCCTCGATCCTGACTAGTCTACCAGTCCCTGACGCTGAAAAACATCCCATGGTCTGAGAGTCTTTAGGTGCCTTTTAGCAAACTCCAAGCGGGCTGTCAGGTGCCTTTTACTGAGGACTGGCTGAGGAGTGGCTGAGGAGTGGCCAGTCTACCATAAAGGCCTGATTGGTGGAGTGCTGCAGAGATGGTTGTCCTTCTGGAAGGTTCTCCCATCTCCACAGAGGAACTCTAGAGCTCTTTCAGAGTGACCATCGGGTCCTTGGTCACCTCCCTGATCAAGGCCCTTCTCCCCCTATTGTTCAGGTGGTTACAAAGTTCTTACATTTAAGAATGATGGAGGCCACTGTGTTCTTGGGGACCTTCAATGCTGCAGACATTTTTTGGTACCCTTCCCCAGATCTGTGCCTCGACACAATCTTGTCTCTGAGCTCTACGGACAATTCCTTCGACCTCATGGCTTGTTTTTTTCTCTGACATGTACTGTCAACTGTGGGACCTTATATAGACAGGTGTGTGCTTTTCCAAATCACGTTCAATCAATTGAATTTACCACAGGTGGACTTCAATCAAGTTGTAGAAACATCTCAGGGATGATCAATGGAAACAGGATGCACCTGAGCTCAATTTCGAGTCTCATAGCGAAGGGTCTGAATACTTATGTCAATAAGGTGTTTCTGTTTTTTATTTTTAATACATTTGCAAAAAATGCAAAAAAACAGTTTTTGCTTCGTCATTATGAGGATTTTTATTTATTTAATATATTTTAGAATAAGGCTGTAACATAACAAATGTGGGAAAAGTAAAGGGGTCGGAATACTTTCCAAAGGCACTGTAAATGCATTCAATGTTAGGCACATTAAACAATATGATATATAGTAGAATACACTAACATAATGCAATTTCCTGTAGTTGGCATAACTCCAAAACGATTCAAATGCTCAACATTCAACGTCAACCACCCTTAAAGGACACTGCAAGGCATTCGAATTCAAAGAAGAAAGTACAGTATACAATTAGTGTCCGCTTGTTTGTGTTCATGTTGATCAGTCTTACTTTAGTCTTTCTTCAACTAGTTTTTCTGTCATACATTGTGAGCAACTAAAACAAGAAAAGAGTAGTCAGTTAATAGTCGCTAGTTGTAGCCCGAAATGTGAGATGCAATGATTCTACCGAGGCGCTTCCTTATATTTTAATAGTCAGTGTGCTTGCTGCTTTAAACAGACAAGTGGACAGGAAACACAGGCCCATGCAGAGAGCATAGCCTTGTTTTTGATATGAGGTGTGTGGTTAGAGTGGTTAGAGGTGGAGTGACTCTGAGCTCTTACAAACACTGTGAGCTCCTCCGTAGGAGCCTGTGCTGTTTTGCAAACACATACAGTACATAAACATGAATAATCTTACTTACAAGGGAAAATCTGTGTAATTACTGAAATATCCATTACTAACCATTATACCACGTTTCGATGGATGAGGTTTATCTATAACGACAAAACCAGAAAAAATTTGGAATTAGAGTCAAAGTGCTCATTAAATGGCTCCCAAAATACTCCCTAAAAATCCCTAAAGTTTTTTTTTTAATGTGCTGTGAAGCATTGGTGTAAGCTTTTAATCATACCCCTTTTATCTAACATAGGGACACTTGAAGATGTAAAAAAGAAGAAGAAAAAAAGGTTTCCGGTATTTCGATTTGAAGGGTGTATACATCAGAAGAATGACTGTCTCAAAGCTTTTTTAACCATATATATATATATATGGTTAAAAAAGCTTTGAGACAGTCATTCTTCTGATGTGTCATGATGCGTGCCTGCCTTTTTCTGTTGTGGAGTACTCTCTCAGGTAAATTCATTTCCAACTCTTGTGCTATTAGCACTTCAACAATTCTTCCTTTATGGCAAATTCTTAAGCCAAACATTGGTAAAAAAAATAATAATAATTATTCGCTTTTCCATCACAACTACCAATCAGACAGTTTGCATAATTCTGAGTTTCATAATTCATGTTTCTGCTTACAGCTACTTGGACAAACCAAATAATTGTGACCCAGACACCTGGTGTGGTGAAGATGATAGCCAGTGGCACGGTGACTTTGAAGTGCCACGTTGATCAGATTCTCGCCTTTTGCCACTCAGTGACTTGGATGAAAGTAGACGCCAGGACTGGAACAATGAGCACAAGAACTAACGTAAAGATTAATACGACCTCTGAGGTAGGGAAACGGGACAGAGTATGTTTGGCAACCATCACCAACGCATTAGTGAGCGACTCTGGCATGTACTACTGTTTGGCTGTTCACTCCAAGGCGGTCCACACTGGCAACGGATCCAATCTAATCGTCACAGGTGAAATACAACTATACATTTGCTAATATCAACACCATATAATCTGCACTGCAAATAACAAGGCGGAAGGAATATCCCCAAATGATAATTGAAAGTTATTCTTCTCATTACAGAGAGCAGCACTGAATCCCCAAACATCAAAATCGTCTCATCAGACAGCGACGGCTCATCCGCCGCTCTGCTGTGTTTGGTGTCTGGAGTGGTCCCGTCTCAAGTCCATGTGTTCTGGCTCATAGACGGGAGAGAGGACAGTGGACTTACTGAGTCCACCTGGACAGACAACAGTGATTCAGCCACAGAGTTCACTAGGAACCAGATTCTGGTCCAGGCAGAGGAGTGGGACAGAGGGGTTCAGTGTACGTGTGTGGTGGAGTTTGAGGGAAATTCTATCAACAAAACTGTGCAAAGAATAGGTACGTAAAAAATATGCTTTTTCAGGACATTATGGTCAACATTCCCCTCACAATTGCACTCTTGCAGTGAACAAAATGACTGTTTTACTGCTAGAGAATTCTCTCAACAATGTCCATGACAAGGCACAGAATATTTATGCAGACTACAGTTACCTTACTTACTTACTTAGTACATTTACATACTTCTCTTTGTGTATGGTATGTCATATTCTCAGATTTTGCCGTGCTGTGTTACGTCACAGTGTGGATATACAGACTCCTGGGAATAACTGCCTGGCTTCTGCTGTTGATCCTGGCTACCACTGTGGCAGCATGCAGGGGCAGGACTAGAGGTATGTATAAACACTGACTTTGGTCCTGAATGACCCAAATACATGAACAGAGTAGCATGTAATAATACAAAATATACAAATGTACTGTACGTTGTAATGGTTCAGTTAAACTGTCGAGTAATTCACCTGTTTTGACATGCACTGTCTTTATTTTGTGACTTAGGTGTTCAGAGGAAGGATACCTCAAAGAACAGGGGACGAAGGCATAATTCATCATAAAAAGGTTTTACAGTTTGTCATTTGTACAAAGTCATTTTGGTCGCATTGTCGTGTGTCAAGACCATTGGGAAAAGTTGTTTATTTTTGTTGTTGTTGTCGTCGCTTGCTTAACTGTTGCTAACTATTCAAAAATGAAAGTGTAAATTGGGAAAAAGCTCATTAGAATTTCAAATTGCAGTTATATATTTTTTCTCATAGAACATATTCATACTGAATTATAATCCACTGTAAATGCTCTCTGATTACAAAGTCCTGGGTCAGATATCCACTTTTTTTCTTATTCGAAACCTTTGCGCGAGTGATCGAAATGTTATTGAATTCCCCTCTGTGAACCACACTTTGCTACGCTTCATGCAGGCAACTGTGTCGTTACAGACTTCGAATGAATCCATTTCAAGAAAATGTCCATGTTTAAAAAGATGCAATACAATAGTATTGCTACATTCCTATATTCTCATGCTATGCTGTTACTGGCTTATTTGCTAAAGTAAGAAACTTTTCCAGAAATCCTCACCATCTGTTTTGACTACTAACTTGTAAAGGAGAGACATGATACCCAACTATTTCTCTTAATAAGTGCATATCAGATAATCAAATGAAATCACATTTTATTTGTCACAATGCACCGAATACAACAGGTGTGGACTTGACCGTCAAATGCTTCCTTAGGAGCCCTTTTCCACCAACGCAGAGTTAAAACGTTTATTTTTATGTGCTAAATAAAAAAAGGAAATAATAACACAGATACGTGCATATTTTATGATAAAGTAATTGCAATAACTGTCCTTCAAATGAAGTAAGCCGTGTGCAGCACCGTCGCTTATCCAAATCATCTTATTTAGTCCAACAGACTAAATGTGTAAACGTGTCCTATGTGAGAAAGGGCGACATTATTGCTGGTCTCTGTCGTTTTGCTTTCATTTCTGAAAGAGGAGGTCAGAGACCTGGCAGTGTGGTAACAGATTAACAACCTCTCTCTCAATGTGGGCAAGACAGAGGGCCGAACAGGCCCTCATTAACATCGATGGGACTGAAGTTGAGCGGGTCGAGAGTTTCAAGTTCCTTGGTGTCCACATCACCAACAAAGTATCATGGTCCAAACACACCAAGACAGCTGTGAAGTGGGCACGACAACACCTTTCCCCCTCAGGAGACTGAAAATATTTGGCATGGGTCCCCAAATCCTCAAATACAGCTGCACCGGTGAGAGCATGCTGACCGGTTGCATCATCGCCTGGTAAGGCAACTCCTTGGCATCTGACCGTAAGGAGCTGCAGAGGGTAGTGCGAACGGCCCAGTACATCACTGGGGCCAAGCTCCCTGACATCCAGAACCTATATACTAGGCGGTGTCAGAGGGAAGCTCAAAAAATAGTCAAAGACTCCAGTCACCCAAGTCATAGACTGTTTTCTCTGCTACCGTACGGCAAGCGGTACCAGAGCGCCAAGTCTAGGAACAAAAGGCTCCTTAACAGATTCTACCCCCAAGCCATAAGACTGCTGAGCAACTCTATTACTTGAACTGCATTGTTGGTTAAAGGCTTGTAAGGAAGCATTTCACGGTAAGGTCTACTACACCTGTTGTATTCGGCGCATGTGACAAATAAAATTTGATTTGATTTTTGGTTTAAAAAAATGGTACAGTAAGCAACTCCAAAGCATGGATTGCAGTAATTCCTTATCTATAGACTACTTTGAGAGGTAATGAAATGAATGAATTAAGGAATGAATGAATGAATTAATTGTATTATTTGAGTGTACCTATCGCTTTTAAATGTCATTGCCAGGTAAATGAATGGGAAGAGCATGATTTCGTTCAGAGAATGAACTGCCAGACATATTCTTTGTCCATTTTTGGGGTTGCTACAGATTTGTCAGTCGATAACATAGAGGCCTCCTCTTCCTTCCTGCCCTACATCTCATAGACTATATGCCAATGAACAGCCATTTCATTCAACCCGTTTCCAAATGAGGAGTTAAAACATGCAGGCTAATTTAAATAGAGTAATAACATTTTCATATGGAAAAGTAGAAAGCTTGGTATACAGTGCATTCAGAAAGTATTCAGACCCTTTCACATTTTCCACATTTTGTTACGTTACAGCCTTATTCTAAAATTGATTAAATCAATAAAAATCGTCATCAATCTACACACAATACCCCATAATGACAAAACAAAAACAGGTTTTTAGAAATGTTTACAAATGTATTATTAAATAAAAGATAATACAGTATTTACATAAGTATTCAGACCCTTTGCTATGAGACTCGAAATTGAGCTCAGGTGCATCCTGTTTCCATTGATTATCCTTAAAATGTTTCTACAACTTGATTGAAGTCCACCTGTGGTAAATTCAATTGACTGGACATGATTTGGAAAGGTACACACCTGTCTATATAAGGTCCCACAGTTAACTGTGCATGTCAGAGCAAAAACCAAGCCATGAGGTCGAAGGAATTGTCCTTAGAGCTCCAAGACATGATTGTGTCAAGGCATAGATCTGGGGAAGGGTACCAAAAAATGTCTGCAGCATTGAAGGCCTCGAAGAACACAGTTGCCCCCATCATTCTTAAATGGAAGACTCTTCCTAGAGCTGGCCGCCCGGCCAAACTGAGAAATTGGGGGAGAAGGGCCTTGGTTAGGGAGGTGACCAAGAACCCGATGGTTACTCTGACAGAAGGAAGCCACTCCTCAGTAAAAGGCACATGACATCCCGCTTCGAGTTTGCCAAAAGGCACATAAAGGACTCTCAGACCATGATTCTCTGATCTGAAGAAACCAAGATTGAATGCCAAGCATCACGTCTGGAGGAAACCTGGCACCATCACTACGGTGAAGCATGGTGGTGGCAGCATCATGCTGTGGATATGTTATTCAGCGTCAGGGACTGGAAGACAAAATATATCATTCTCAACACCTGCTTTGGCTTTGTCATTATGGGGTATTGTGTGTATATTGATGAGGGGAAAAACAATTGAATCAATTTTAGATTAAGGCTGTCACGTAACAAAATGTGTAAAAAGTCAAGGGGTCTGAGTACTTTCCGAATTGCTGAAAATGACATGAGATCTGTAGCTGAGAATGAGACTGAGTGGCAGAGTAGACCTAAATGTGGTTTGCGTTCTGTTCATAATTTTGCCAGAACAGTGGACAGAAAGAAACACACAATCAAGTCAGGAGGTACAGCAGTGGCTTGTGGTTTGAAGAGGCGACACTGACTGAGGTGGGCTTTCAAGGCAAATGTCATAGGTCGACTTCTGAAGAATTCATGCACTCATGAAAAAAAAATCCCCTTGCAATTGTTGTGACATTTTGTGCTCTTTGTCACCTCCAACTAAATCATTTTGGAAAAAAATACAGAGGTAATGATCATCATCATCATTTGTGTCAGTTCCATTTCAATTAAATATATATGTTTTTAAACTTATGCAACTGGCACTGCCTAGCGTTGAAACAATGGAGACCACTAACTACCTCTTCATTTTAAGAGGTTGCTAACCAGAATGGTAGCATCAGTTGTCTGCAGTCCCTTTTTACTCAGTGGTATGGCCTCACAACCTTAATCAGGTCAAAGAAAAGACCACCATGTTGCACATTTAGTTTGGAGAGCATTTCAGTCTGTGTCCACTTTTGATTCAATTGTTGTTGACATGCCAAATGAATAAAGCCACTTTGAATTAGCTAAAGAAGAGTGTATAAACTGTAAAGACGTACCTTGTAAATATATACTGATGTAAACAAACCATTTTTGCTTATAATTACTTGGACTGAAAAAATTTACTGATATACCTTAGAATATAACATCCTCCTGAATCTGTCACGGACTGCATCGAGAGACAGCTTTCTACAAAACTACATAAATGTCTCTGTAATATCTTTCAGAAATGGTTTTGAAATTAAAAGCACACCCTCATTGTCATTCAGCGTTCTCTTTATTTCTAATTCAGTACCCCATTATCACCTGTCAATTAATATACTAAAGGCTCATCTTTTGCTGAAATATTTTCGATCTGCAGCAATTATCTGAAATACTTTCATTAGGTATTGCCCATTGGTATGCGTTTGTGTGCGTGTGTGTGCGTGTGTGTGTGTGTGTGTGGGGGGGGGGGGGCGACGACTATTCTTCCATCCTGTCAAATGTCTTTATTACTTAGCTGAAGGAGCGAGCAATTTCTCTCAACCCTCTGATGTTCGACATGTATACTCCGTTTCTGATTCTGTGCTACATGCATATTTTGAAAGGTAAGCTACATCTACTTGTATTCACTAATTGTATTTAATTTATTCGACACAATTCAAGATGGATTTACGTAAGTATTCAGACCCTTTATTCAGTAATTTGTTGAAGCCCCTTTGGCAGCGATTACAGCCACGAGTCTTCTTGGGTATGACGCTACAAACTTGGCACACCTGTATTTGTGGTGTTTCTTCCATTCTTCTCTGCAGATTCTCTCAAGCTCTGTCAGGTTGGATGGGGAGCGTCACTGCACAGCTTTTTTCAGGTCTCTCCAGAGATGTTAGATTGGGTTTAAATCAAAACAAGGACATTCAAAGACTTATCCCAAAGCCACTCCTGCGTTGTCTTGGCTGTGTGCTTAAGGTCATTGTCCTGTTGGAAGGTGAACCTTTGCCACAGTCTGAGGTCCTGAGCGCTCTGGAGCAGGTCAGCACTCCATCTGACCTGATTGGTGGAGTGCTACAGAGAAGCCACTCCTCAGTATTCAGACCCTTTAATCAGGATTTTTTTTAAGCACCTTTGGCAGCAATTATAGCCACGACTCTTCTTGGGTATGTGTAGGTCCTGGATTGCAGGAAGCTTGGCCCCCGTGATGTACTGGGCCGTATGCTGGGCTGTACGCACTGGTCCATGCGCACTACCCGCTGCAGCGCCTTACGATCAGATGCCAAGCAGTTGCTCGATGCAACCAGTAAGGATGCTCTCGATGGTGCATAAGTATTCAGACCCTTTGCTATGAGACTCGAAATGGAGCTCCAGTACATCCTGTTTCCAGTAATCATCATTGAGATGTTCCTGCAACTTGATTGGAGTTCACCTGTAGTAAATTCAATTGATTGTACATGATTTGGAAAGGCACACACTTGTCTAGAGTTGAAGTCGGACGTTAGTGGAGGCTGTTATAGCATCAAAGGGGGGACCACTCCATATTAATGCCCATGATTTTGGAATGAGATGTTCAACAAGCAGATGTCCACATACTTTTGGTCATGTAGTGTATCACTTAAACCCCATATGAATCTATGCAAGGCATTTGGTTCAGTATCGTGTTTCCATATTCAGTTGTAGGGTCCATCATGTCGGAGGACTCAACAGTGATCCAGTATCCCCCTGTTGTTGAGGAGGTAGTTGGCGGCAACATCACCATGAACTGCATTCTGGAAGGGTTGACTTCTTACTGTTATACTGTCGCCTGGATAAGACTGCCCAAACAACCCGGGGCGCTGCGAGTCCTCAAGAACACCATTATCAACACCAGATCTGAGTATGAAATCTTCAAGCATATGTGTCCAGTGTCCATCTACAACGTAGCTGTCACCGACTCTGGGATTTACTACTGTGCTGTCATATATGGCCAGCAGATCTACTTAGGCAACGGCACCACAGTGATTGTTAAAGGTTAGTATTATAGCATTTTATGTTGGTCCTACAAGCATTTGAACTATCAAAACCTTCATAGACCTTTTAATTGTAACCTGATTTTCGCATGATCTTGATGTGTTGTATCTCAAGCTTTAACTTGTGTTCCGTAAGAGTCACAGGCATGAGCTATGTCACTGATGCAGTATTTGTAATGAAGATCAAATCAGTTTCCAAATGATCTAACATCATTTTTATTTCCTTCCCCAATTTCTTCCCTTTATTTCATGTAGATGGAACCAAAGCTCCTCCAACCATTGAAATCCTGAAACCGCTGAACAGCTACCATTCCTCTGTCTCTCTCCTGTGTTTGGTGTCAGGAGTGGTCCCGTCTCAAGTCCATGTGTTCTGGCTCATAGACGGGAGAGAGGACAGTGGACTTACTGAGTCCACCTGGACAGACAACAGTGATTCAGCCACAGAGTTCACTAGGAACCAGATTCTGGTCAAAGCAGAGGAGTGGGACAGAGGAGCAGAATGCATGTGTGTGGTAGAGTTCGAAGGGCAGTACATCAACAAAACCGTGCAACACAATGGTAACTGCTCTTCCTCTTACTATCATTGGTTAGCACTACTGTAATAATATTGACCATATGTTCATGTGGTAACATTAATTTGACAATAAATGCAGTGAATTTGAAGATATTGAAACTTTCTGTATTGAGCTGTACCATTCCCTTTGATGAGATGTTATTGTGTCCTGTCAGATTTCTCCACAATGTGTTACACCATAGTGAGTCTCTACAGGGTTCTGGGAATTGTGTCCGCTCTTCTTCTTCTCCTTACACTGACTGCACGGGTACAGATATCCTGCAAGAGCAACAATTCAGGTAAGAGGTATTTTTGTATGATAGTTCATTATATACTGAACAAAAATATAAACGCAACATACAACAATTTTAACAATTTTACTGAGTTACAGTTCATATAAGGACATCAGTCAATTGAAATAAATTCATGAGGCCCTAATCTATGGATTTCACATGACTGGGCAGGGGCGCAACCACGGGTTGGCCTGGGGGGGCATAGGCCCAGACACTTGGGAGCAAGTTCGAGCCAATCAGAATGAGTTTCCCCCCCACAAAAGGGCTTTGTTAGACAGAAATACTCCTCAGTTTTATCAGCTGTCTGGGTGGCTGGTCTAAGATGATCTAGCAGGTGAAGAAGCTGGATGTGGGGGTCCTGGGCTGGCGTGGTTAAATGTTCATGGTCTGTGGTTGTGAGGCCGGTTGGACATACACAATTCTCTAAAACGACATTGGAGGCAGCTTATGGTAGAGAAATGAACATGACATTATCTGGCAACAGCTCTGGTGGACATTCCTGGAGGCAGCATGCCAATGGCACACTCCTTCAAAACATGAGACACCAGTGGCATTGTGTTGTGTGACAAAACTGCACATTTTAGATTGGCCTTTTATTGTTCCCAGCACAAGGTAGATATGCCACACCTGTCAGATGGATGGAATATCCTGGCAAAGGATAAATGCTCACTAACAGGGATGTAAACAAATTTGTGCACAACATTTGAGAGAAATGTGTTTTTAATGCATATGGAACATTTCTGCTGTCTTTTATTTCAGCTCCTGTACATGTTGCATTTATATATTGGTTCAGTATAGTTACGTGTGCGTGCGTGAAACAAAGTTCGATGTGAATAAACACACGTGTTTTTTTGTTTGACATTTTTCTCTCTTTTTTAAAACTTTGAACTAACTAAAAGTGCTAACTGTGTTCGTTTGTTTTTTCTTCAGGCAAGCGTAAGAAAAGCAACAGAAACCCCCCAAACTAAAGAAAAGGAGGGCTTTGGGATTCTGTCTTCATTGCGAAAACTGCAGGAAACCAACATTCAGAATTTGAGGGCTTTGAGTGAACCAGAGTGCTTCATACCAACTAGGAAGACGTTAAGTATGTAGTACGTTTTCACTGGGTGTCGAAAGGCTATAGAATTTTTACGTGACTTTTTATAAAGAAAATCCTTTTCACTTTGCTTTTGATTTCATTACATGAAAATTGTCAGATAAGCAATATTCATAAAAAAATCAAATGTGTTGGAATAGCCCAATTCTTCCATAAAGGGATATCCTGAAAGTACTGTAGTGATGAAATGTTTTTTTTCCCTCATCTTGTGTCACCATCTCAAAACATCCAGTAGATATCAGTGTTTACTCAAAATCTACAACCTACCCTTCCTGTCACTTGTGCGTCCATTGTAGTGACACTGATTGAATGAAGAATAGCGCCGAAGGAGATGGCTGCCATTTTATAATCCCATAACCAATTGTGCTATTGTGTATGCTTTTTTGAGCTATTTGTAACTTTTTAAAAAGTAAGCATTTCCCTGTCAGGTATTCGGCACATGTGACAAATTAAATTTGATTTGAGATAGGCTGGAGCTTTTTTAAACTATTTTAAAACATTATGTAGAAAACTCCATTAACCAAGTTGTCTGCATCAACATTTAAACAAACTAGCCATCATTCTTTTTACTAAGTTTTTATTTCTGTGATGGGTCTACATTGCCCCATGCTGTATCATAGTGTAAAAGTGTTTAATTGTGTTTTTTAATTTTTTACAGTTGACTAAAATCAGTGTAACTTTTTATTCAACAAAAATGACTACTGTACTTTGTATTGAGAGTATTAACATGTCATTACCTACATGGGAATACTTTTGTTCAGTCTTGCCATTACTTACTTGATTTTACCATGACTTAATCCAAATGCATCATTTTCATTAATTAGCCAGGGTGATTTATTTTCCATTCAGGACTAAGCAGCAGCATAACTATTTTCCAACCCTTTAAAATAATGTTGTTGTGGAAAAATGAACTGATACAATAATAACAGTACATTCCGTCTATTTTCTGAGTTTCATTGATATCGTGAAAGCTGCTGAGGTTAAGTGATAGCTGATAGCATATCACGAAAGTACAAAGGTTCATCTCTCATAATGTGCTATTGGGTGAAAAAAAAGCCTGCAAATAGAATTTGCTAGTGGTTTGTTAATACCAAGGAACAGATTTGACCAAAGCTGTGTCTGTCCATAAGCATATCACACTGAGAATACCACACCTTGCAGAGAGAGCGATAGATAGAGTGTGTGTGCAGGAGAGCGTTAGGCAGCTAAAGCTTAAACTACTGTGGTATGTGGTCCGCTTCTGTTCTGAAGGCTACAGTCCTGCACCTGTCACACTTTTTCATATGTTACACAATCTGCAGTCTGTGCCGGATCAAACAACTCACAAGTGTCAAAAACAGCGAGCCTTCTCATTTTGGTCAGAGAAACAGGCCGTACAGAGTTCGTCAAAGTGTGTTTCAGATTGAGAATTTGAATGTCTTTTTTTAGCATTCAAGCAACGTTTTTAAACATGTGTTCAAATACATAGGCAGTGTTGGCACCAACAGTTCCAGGAAAATTGTAAATTAGATAAGAGGTAATGAAAGAGGTAATAAAAATGAAAACAAAGAAAAAAACAAGATATTAATTTACAATTAATCCCTGAGGGTGAGACAGGATAGCTAAGAACACTTATTTCCAATGTGGTCCTCTATGTAGGACAAAACCAGGACAAGGTCAAATTCTGTCCTTCTGCCCCTGAACAACCCACTGTTCCTAGGCCGTCATTGAAAATAAGACTTTGTTCTTATTAACTGACTTGCCTCGTTAAATAAAGGTACAAAATAAATAAAAATACACAGGAAATCACATGGGCCTATAAGCAGCCAATTAGCCTACACCACAATAAATATATCATCAATCAATTTCAGTAATTTTCCTATGTAGGCTTGTACACGTTTTCCCACGGAAGGGCTCTAACCTGACCTTTGAAAACATTTTAGGACTGGGACAGTTTAATGACTATTAGGAGGATTTCCCACAGTTGAATTACAATATTAAAAAAAGAGCTCTGTGTCACTCTGGGCACTTAGCAATTGGGGACACTTGGCTCTTGGTTTATACACAAATACATACATAATAATCTGAAAACTCTTATGCAATTTCTTCTTCAAAATATTATTGGATAATTGTATTTGGGCGTCTCCCAAACTGGATGTGGTCCAAAGTCGCATACTGGACCTCCTGTGGAACAATCAACACCAGGGAGTTCATTATAGGAACATTTGTTTCTCAAGGAATCAGACATAGGTATAGCTGTTGCTGTTGCTTTAAATACAGAAATGCTTTAACACTTCATGTGGACTGAATTGGGGCAGCAATACTGCAAATGTAAACCAGGGTCTCATTTGTGACTATTCACACCATAGAGAGGATAGTCAGTCAATCTCAATCAATACATTCACAATGAAGATAACTGAGTAATAATCTAAAACAATCCTTCTAGAGGTGAGAGTAGGTTTAGCCTCAATTCATTGGAGTTTGTTAACAAATGTAATCCATATAAAAATGCCAATCTGTATTTTACACAAACCACAAGGTATATCGCCAATAAGTACTGTAATTACACTATACTTACCAAGTAATACGGCAGTCTGAGACATGAGAAATTTTCAGAGCAGTATGTTCGGATCATAACACTACGGCCAGGAACCACACCCTAATAGGGTATCCCCCCTTAATCATATCACAATAAACTCTTACCAGTTGAATGTGGACACAAATAAGCCTTTCTGTTGTACAACTTTTTTGAAATAATGTATACAAATATGCAAATTAAGTGGTAACTTATTAAATATGCACATATTTGCATATCATGCAAATACATTTTTCTGGACAGTGGATAAAGTCAGCCTAAATATTTTGGTTTCATTTTGTTAGGAAATTCCAGGACCGGACTTACACACAGCCGATTGTAAATAAATACTTTATTTCATCTTTATATTTGTAAAATACAAAAAAGTGACATAAAATGCATTTTTGGTACGTTTTTCAGAAGAATAAATCCTCTAGAATTAACATTTGTCAACATACTAAGAATCCGGAGAATACTTCTAAGGATAACACACACAATTTGGTGAATGCAGATGCTTCTGAGGATGAGAAAAATGAGTTGGCGGGTAGGAAGAGTCTGACTTTTGGGAAATGGCATAGAATGACAAGGTCACTGAAATTTAGACTACCAATTTAGACCCAATCACCCTCTTGTCCAGTTTGCAATATTCTCTGTGAAATGGGCTTTTAAATTATGTGTGATTCAATGTAGTGAGCTTTGCAATTATGAATGTATATGTCCATTTAAAAATGCAGTAGTATGATAAATGAATGAAAATATACATTTATCAACTTTTTGACATTTTTACTTTTTGAAAATACTACTATTAATGGACCAAAATACAAAAAAATCTCTAAATTGATAAATACAGTTGAAGTTGGAAGTTCACATACCAAATACATTTAAACTCACTTTTTCACAATTCCTAACATTTAATCCTAGTAAAAATTCCCTGTCTTAGGTCA
Source organism: Oncorhynchus keta (assembly GCF_023373465.1). Lineage (NCBI taxonomy): Eukaryota > Metazoa > Chordata > Actinopteri > Salmoniformes > Salmonidae > Oncorhynchus > Oncorhynchus keta. Next base: position 11,639,349 of record NC_068440.1, read on the forward strand.
GTTAGGACCAACACTTTATTTTAAGAATGTGAAATGTCAGAATAATAGTAGAGAGAAGTTTATTTCAGCTTTTATTTCTTTCAGCACATTCCCAGTGGGTCTGAAGTTTACATACACTCTATTAGTATTTGGTAGCATTTCCTTTATATTGTTTAAATTGGGTCAAACATGTTGGGTAGCCTTCCACAAGCTTCCCACAATAAGTTGGGTGAATTTTGGCCCATTCCTCCTGACAGAGCTGGTGTAACGCAGTCAGGTTTGTAGGCCTCCTTGCTCGCACACACTTTTCAGTTCTGCTCACACATTTTCTATAGGCTTGAGGTCAGGGCTTTGCGAAGGCCACTCCAATACCTTGACTTTGGTGTCCTTAAGCCATTTTGCCACAACTTTGGAAGTATGCTTGGGGTCATTGTCCATTTGGAAGACCCACTTGCGACCAAGCTTTAAATTCCTGACTGATATCTTGAGATGTTGCTTCAATATATCCACATAATTTTCCATCCTCGTGATGCCATCTATTTTGTGAAGTGGTGCCTCCTGCAGCAAATCACCCACACAACATGATGCTGCCTCCCCCGTGCTTCAAGGTTGGGATGGTGTTTTTCAGCTTGCAAGCCTCCCCCTTTATCCTCCGAACATAACAATGGTCATTATGGCCAAACAGTTCTATTTTTGTTTCATCAGATCAGAGGACATTTCTCAAAAAAGTACGAACTTTGTCCCCATGTGCAGTTGCAAACCGTAGTCTGGCTTTTTTATGGCGGTTTTGGAGCAGTGGCTTCTTCCTTGCTGAGAGGCCTTTCAGGTTATGTCGATATAGGACTCGTTTTTACTGTGGATATAGATACTTTTGTACCCGTTTCCTCCAGCATCTTCACAAGGTCCTTTGCTGTTGTTCTGGGATTGATTTGCACTTTGCGTGGTCCCATGGTGTTTATACTTGCGTACTATTGTTTGTACAGATCAAAGTGGTACCTTCAGGCGATTTGGAAATTGCTCCCAAGGATGAACCAGACTTGTAGCAATCTCCAATTTTTTTCTGAGGTCTTGGCTGATTTCTTTTGATTTTCCCATGATGTCAAGCAAAGAGGCACTGAGTTTGAAGGTAGGCATTGAAATACTTCCACAGGTTTACCTCCAATTTACTCTAATTATGTCAATAAGCCTATCAGAAGCTTCTAAAGCCATGACATAATTTTCTGGAATTTTCCAAGCTGTTTAAAGCACAGTCAACTTAGTGAATGTAAACTTCAGACCCACTGGAATTGTGCTACAGTGAATTATAAGTGAAATAATCTGTCTGTTAACAATTGTTGGAAAAATTACTTGTGTCATGCACAACGTAGATGTTCTATCCAACTTGCCAAAACTATGGTTTGTTAACAAGAAATTCGTGGAGTGGTTGAAAAACAAGTTTTAATGACTCCAACCTAAGTGTATGTAAACTTCCGACTTCAACTGTACATGCAAAAATGTACTTTTATCCTGTGGTGCCTGGCCTTACAGTGTTTTCCCCCCAATTTGGATACACTATGGGCCAGTTCCCCAGACACATATTAAGCCTACTTCTGGACTAAAAAACTCCAGAGAAAATGTTTTTAAGTCAAGGACTATTGGCTTCGTCGATGTCCAGGATTGGAAACCGGCCCCAAGAGTTAAGTCGGACCGAAATGTTTATTTAAAAGATCTACCTGAGAAAATCTGATAGCACAGCAATGGATTATAAAAGTATGCAACGTAAAAAAAAACATTTGGCACCTTCACCAAAAATTCTAAACCAAAACCAATAGCTACTTACCGAGACGGATGATCGAACTGCCTTTCTAGCTTCTCCGAGTCTCCCTGCAAACGTTACAAGTCAGATCATGACAAACACCAATACAGCCATGACATCCCCGATAAACTAGTGTAGTTCAAAATGTTTTGGAATCCTTCAATCAACCAACCCTGCATCCTCAATCGAGAGATGCTGTGAGAACTAATGGTGTCTCAAAGTACGCCAATGGCACCCGATTTACTTCTCTATGAAATATTTTAATCTCATCTCTCACACTCAAATGTAAAACAGAGTCTCCTAAAAAATGTCCCAACTCCTAATTCACAGCAGGAATTTGAAAAGAAAAAAAAGTAAGCTCATTTATTCGATCTATTTCAACTGAACAGTTAAAAAGATCATGAAAATGTGCCTCCCGGGTGGCGCAGTGGCTAAGGGCGCTGTACTGCAAAGTTCCTGGGTTCGCGCCCAGGCTCTGTCGTAACCGGCCGCGACCGGGAGGTCTGTGGGGCGACGCACAATTGGTCTAGCGTCGTCCGGGTTAGGGAGGGATTGGTCGGTAGGGATGTCCCTGTCTCATCGCGCACCAGCGACTCCTGTGGCGGGCCGGGCACAGTGCACGCTAACCAAGGTTGCCAGGTGCGCGGTGTTTCCTCCGACACATTGGTGCGGCTGGCTTCCGGGTTGGATGCGCGCTGTGTTAAGAAGCAGTGCGGCTTGGTTGGGTTGTGTATCGGAGGACGCATGACTTTCAACCTTCGTCTCTCCCGAGCCCGTACGGGAGTTGTAGCGATGAGACAAGATAGTAGCTACTACAACAATTGGATACCACGAAATTAAAAAAAAATAAAATAAAAAAAGATAATGAAAATGCAAAAACATTTTTGCCCACTAAATACCACCAAGCTGATAAAAGCTATCTTAAAATCCTTCTAAAATCATTGGCTGTTGTAATCCTAAATTAGAAAAATGATAACATTTTACCAGATTGATGCTGCCTGCTCTCTGTGCCTGTGCCTCTTTGTCTGAAATTGAAACAGAGTAGTTCACATTATCACTCCAGCGACCACTGACTTCTCAAATTAAATGTTGGATTAATGGTCAGACACAAACCTTGTATCCTCATCGGGATGTCCTATAGGAAAAAGCAACAAAAATGCCACATTTAAAATCAAGGTTGAAGTATACATTATGAATCAATGATAATGTTCTTTGCCATTTGTTCAAATTCACTCTATGATCTGATCTCAAAAGCAGAGGGAGTAAACTGTACAACTAAGGAAGAACTACTGGAATTGCATATTTCCAACATTCCTATTTCTGACATTGTTGTAGAGTGAAGTAAGATACAGTAACTACGTCGTTTGTGACTTTGGCTCAGTTTCTCTGATTTTAAGACTGAGTTCTTCTTCATCAATGTTGAAATAATTGGCAGTCAGGAGGTGGTAGGTGTATTACAGCTGCAGTTCAGCTGTAGTCAAATCAAAACTGCAAAAGCAGAACTATCTATATGCCGCAGACACTTGACATACGATCTCTATAACCATCACAGAAAAGCCTAAGGAACAAAGACAAGAATAACCTTTCTTAACGTTCCTGTGCAAGAGAAAATATACAGTAGATATCCTTTTGCATTCCATTTGCTCAGAAAAGGACATAATGGAATAGAATTGTCACCCCCACATTTGGTCACCTATTCTATAGGTAGTAAAAACATTCCCTTTACCTATATCTTAGTTTGACGACTGAACTGGCCAACTTACACACCTAGCCATGACCATAGGCATCACGTCATAGCCCTAATGTGTTTGAGGGGGCACTGATCATTTACAAAATAAGCTACATCTTGTACATTTGTGTCCTACAAATTGATTCAATTGATGGGGCATGTACCTTCCTCGGTTTCAATGGTTATAATGCCTCTGCTGAGGACAATGACATACTGTACATTGTCTTCCACAAGGTAATTTGGTATTTGTTTCATACAGTTTTGTCCAATTATTGATTAGATGTAACTTACCACGGTGCCGACACACAGCGACAGTGACAGCCACTATAATGGTGAGGAGAGCAGCTGCAGATATCCAATACAGCACCATTGTGCACACGCCAGTGAAATCTGTGGTGTAGGTCAAAAATACATGCAAGAAAGAATACATAGTAAATGAGAAGTTGATAAGAGAACAACGTTTAAATCGGAAAAGGAAAATCATCACAAACTCTATCACATTGTGATGTAGTATAAAACATGTGTTTTACAGTGTATGTGTATTGCCCTTTATGTGAAACTATAATTGAGCCTTTCCTCTAGTATAATATGCTTATCCCACCCATCCTCAGATTATCTCATGTCTTTGTAAGAAAAGTTAATAGGCTACTTTTGATTAGAAATGCTTCTGATTTAGGATGACGGATGGCTTTTTGCAGAGAAGACAGTTGAAATTAACATAAAAAGTGAGTATTTGAGATACAGTGATGCAATTACCATTGGGCTTTATCAGGGTTTTGTTGATAGAATTTCCCTCAAACTCCACCACACACGTACACTGCACCCCTCTGTCCCACTCCTCTGCCTGGACTAGAATCTGGTTCATAGTGAACTCTGTGGCCGAATCACTGTTGTCTGTCCAAGTGGACGAAGTTAGTCCACTGTCCTCTCTCCCGTCGATGAGCCAGAACACATGGACCTGAGATGGGACCACTTTCAACACCAAACACAGCAGAGGGATGAAGGACTCTGCTGTGTAGTATAGAGTCGTCAACACAACAGACCCGTCACCGTCCGATGGAGAGAGGAGTTTGATGGCTGGCGATTCAGTGATGTTCTGTGTTCTCTCTCTCTCTGGGAAAAAGATTGTCAGAATGGTAACCAATTAAATGACTTGTTGAAATGATCTACAGGTTGTTCAACGTAGACTACACTCTGAATGCACGGTTCTTCATTTTAGCCCATACAGGCAACCTCATTCAATACGTTCAAAGGGTTACAGAAATTCTATGCAATATTTACAATAGGCTATTTAGATTTTTCGAGCACAAGATTTATTTTTGTGTGTGTACATTTTTTTAAAAAACACATCTGTGTATTTTTTTTAGCAGTCAACTTTGTGAATGAAAATACCAGACATTCAATTTACCTGTCACAACAACTCTAGAACCATTCCCCGTGTGGGTCATTTCGGATTGAACAGCTGAGCAATAGTACATTCCTGAGTCGCTCACTGTTGCGTTGGCGATTGTAGCAGAACATAGTTTGTCCTGTTTCCCTTCTCCCTCCTCAGAGTTGTTATCAATCTTTAAGTCTGCAATCTTAGTCAGTGTTCCATTCCTGGGGTCTACTTTCATCCAAATCACAGAGTAGCAGTAGGTGATAAGCTCAACCAAATAGCATTTCAAGGTCACTGTATCACCAGCCTTCACCATCACCCTCCCTGGCGTCTGGATGATAATGGATGTGTGTGTAGCTAAAAAAAAACAGAAATAGGAATAACAAGAATATAACATATATTTCAACTAATTCCTGTTAGAATGTTTGGTGAATTTCATAACTTGGTTTTTCTGAACATGAATATACCAAGCGTGGATGCCAAACACAGGGGAAAAAAGCGTACTCCCTGTCCACCTACAAAAAGATTTAGGAACTTTTATAGGCCTCCTTTGTCTAACCTAAAATGTGAATTATCTTGAAATTGCTAGATTATAAAATGAACATTTACAGCCACACAAGTTTATTAAGAAGTTATAATTTACTAGAATACTGTGGTTAAGGGCTTATTTATTGCAATAAATGAATGTATGCACGGTGGTGATGAGACATAGGCTAAACCCCTTACTAAACCCCTTACTACCATTACTACCATTATTCGTTTTCCTAAATAAATGTACCTTTCCTACATTTATTCTCGACACATTGACAAAGTGTGCAGAATAGAGTCATACTTGCCTTTCAAAACATAGCTCCAGCACAACAGAAGTATCAGGGGCCATGGCATTTTAGATTCACGGAATTTGAAGGGCATCATCTCTTTGAGTCTGTTCAGCCACCTTGACGAGATGAAGGTGTCTCGCGCATAGCCCTGCTACGTCGCAGAAAGCGAGACCGACAACATCTCACCGGAAATGAACATATAAAGTGTCCTGCGTTATAACAAACTGTGAGCAAGGAAAGATAGGTCATATTCCAGCAAAGGTCTCTACAACAACAAAAAACTTAGAATAAATGCAAAGTTGACAAGATTGCACCGACTGAATGCAACGAAGATACATTTAAGAATTGACTCACTAGAGAACTGCCTGTTTTCGACAATTACAGCTAGGCTATATTGAGATGAATGAATAAACATGATGACATCAATGATTATTTGTTTTAATCAATTCACGTCCGTGATCTATAACCTCAGTTTGTACAAAAAGTAATAAAATACATAATTTTGAACAAAGAAATAATGTAAGAAGAATGTAATTTACTCTGTAAGAATATAGCCTATTATGCTATTGGCCTGGTTCTCTGTAAAGTAGTAGGCGAATTACCTTTTCAGAATTATTTTTGAAATTGGCTTAATTCACTATTATTATTAGGCTACGTTGGTTTTTTAAAAGCATTATTATAATAATTGTTTATCTTACCGGATCTCATCGTTCGCCAATTAAACAATACATCACTAAAAACGTTAGGCGTGTATGTCTATAGAGATATTGTTATCATTGTTAACATTGCCTAATTATCTGAACATAATATAATTCATAACGTCTGTTGTGATTCTGCCATGTGATGTGTGCCTTATCTATATTTATGGCGCTGGATTCTACTAATGATGGATTCCAAGCCAAAGTCAATTTACATGTTGGTATAAACTTTCATTACAGGCTGTTCTAATTCCAGAAGGGAAAGTAGAACACGTGGATAAGAGAAACATTAGGCCTACATTCAAATACAGACGGTTCAGTGTTACATAATGATTTTTTTGTTGTTGTATTACATAACAGAACAACAATTGTAATGTTCAATCTTAACACTAAATAGGGTAGTTCATATTCAGGTGGGGGGTCAAACATTTTAGGTATATTCTTAAAAACTAAGATGATACAGATGTATATAAATTTATGTTCATAATTTTATTTTAACGTTGCTCGCCTTGATCTAACCTCAAAGGGCGCAAGCGATGTTGCAACCGAGCGAGGAAAAATTGCTTGAGGCGGCGCCTACACAAACTACCTGTTTACCATTTGGGGTTTCTAGACCACAAAGCTCATGGAAACTCTGAGATACTGCTGACATTGCTGAACAAAACAGTCTAAACATATTCCCGGAAATCGACAAAGGGGTATGATGAAAAACAATAAAATGTTTTAGGCTGAAACATGTGAGATTATAGGTCTGCGTAAAAGGAGCATTTTGTCTTCGTGGTAAAGGCAAAGGCGGCATGATGATTGAGATAAATGCGTTGATGCTGCAGTCGTGCATAAAAATCCACTTTTCTGTCTTAGTTAAAAATATCAGCATTTCTAACACCATTATGAGTTAGAGGCTTTCAAGAGGTAATATTTTGCATGAATTCTTTGATCCAGTGTTTGACTTAATCTGATGCTGACCTGTGAACTCCACTATGTTCCCATAACATTCACAGAGATGCTTCTTGTTGTTAGTAATTTGATTAAAATAAAAAACATATGGACGTACAATGGTCGGGAGTGAACTTGTAGATACAATGCCCTCCTTAATGATTGGGACAGTAAAGTATTTTTTCTTTTCTTTTGGCTCTATACTTCCAAAGTTCATCCATATTGTGTGAACCATTTAGAAATGACAGCACTTTTTTTGTACATAAAAAGTATTGGGACAAATCACTTGTATTTTTATTAAAACAGTAAAAAGTTAAGTATTTGCCCCATATTCATAGCACATGATGCATTGAGCTTGTGACTACAAATCGTGAATATTGATGAGAGACAAAGTTACAGATGCACAAATATCATAGGAGGGTTAGCTAACATGCTAAGGACTTGCAAAGTAGCTAAAACGTTGTAAGTAGTTGAAAAGTTGCTAACTAGCTCAACTGCTAAAGTTGTCCATGATGAGATTCGAATTCACAACCTTTGGGCTATTAGACATTCACGTTACATTCGTTTTTGCGTTAAGCATTAAGCAACCATCTGTCTTAAGTAACCATACCAAACATTAGACTAAATCGAGTTCTCGGATTTACGTACAATATAATACGAAATGCTCTGGGACCAGGTTCCCCCTGTTATCGTAATGGTGAGCAATTATCATGTTTTGGGGGTATGAAATTTGTGCATCGGTAACTTTCTCACTCATAATTATTCACGATTCATTCAGGATTATCCCTAATCATGGTAGCATCCACATTAATGTAGAAGTGTTTAGAAACACATTATATTCTTATCAACAATAAAAGTGACTCCAAAATGACACAATACATTATTTTCCATTTATTTTTATTGGGAACAAAATAATCTGAAACACAACCAAAACAAACATCAAATGCATCCCAAAAATGTGTAGAGTCACAAGCTTGATGTAGTCATTGCGTGTTATGAATATGGGACCAAATACTCACATTTTTATAACTTTAATACACATTTGTCTCAACACCTTTTCGCCCATAAAATTGGGGGACTATGTGCAGAAATTGCTGTAGTTTCTAAACGGTTGCAAGCGCCATGCTCTACCAACTAGCTATATAGGACAATGTAATGCAATAAGACCCACAATGGCCACAAACAAGTGCGTTCGAACTCCAATGAGCGCACGCCCTCTTTTGGTAAGCATTTATGCTATGCACGCAGGTTAGGCTACCATTTGCCTTGACTCTCGAGTCGCAGAGATTCGGAAGACACTGCCATGACTTAGCCCATCAAATACAAATTATAAACGTATAACAGCCTACTTAACTACAATAACATGGTATTTACTTTTAGATTGTAATAATTGCAATAATTGCAGACCTAGTGAATAATGTGTTATGGCAACAAGCACCGTTTATTTATCCTGTCAGATAAGATGTAGGCTATAGACCAATATAGGTAGGTGATGTCAATACACTCACCTATCATTTTGTATATTTGGAAACTGTGCTAAGTCCTGCAGAGGCATGAAACATTGCCATTCGCGCAAAGGGCTGTTCCAAGGTAGCTGCTAAGACTCAAATCGACTATTTTCTATTATTATCCATCTTACCAGCTCCTTTCCTCGCTGTGTTCATGGCCTACCTATTGAGAGATGGGAAGTAAAGCTGCAGGGTACATTGTTAAATACATTTTGGTATGGTCAAATTGGACATTCTGGTATGGTATGGTTTAAATTGGAAATTCCCAGTAGCAGTGCGTGGGTAAAATCACTTGGGATGCCAAGCCCCCCAAAAAAAAAAAACGAATTAAAGCCATTATGTTGTAATTGTGTTGTTTGCTCCATAACCTGTTAATTCGTATGCCTTGGCGGCCCTGGTATATAGGCCGAAAGGCAGAGACAGTAAGAGGACAGAGGCAGAAAAAAAATCAATCACACCGTTGTTTTACCACAAAATCAGATAGCAGCCTCTGACCAAATGAAGTCCATAAAGCATATTAAATGTACAGTTACATGACCTACAGCATGGTCAATCAAGTTAATGTTTCCATTTCAACTTCAATATTTCAACATCATCAAATCACCTCTGCTTAGTCTAATACAGTCACAACTAAAATATACCAATGACAATTTAGTCCAATCAACGTAAGCTAAATATGATGTGGCTGTCCATGGTTCTGATTTCTGTGCGCGTTCGTCCATGTAGAAAAACTTGATGACTCACCCTACTTGTAGAGAAACACCAATGCCATCCTTTCTTTCGTGCTGACAAAACGGTCTATAACTCTGCCATACAGTACATACTTTTATTTTTTGTTGTCTTAGGCGACCTGGCTAAAATGCTTGCTCGCTAGCCTAACTTTCATGGGCAATGTTAGCTAGTTAACATTAGCCTTCTACATCTAGCTACATATTGAACGTCAATCCTCTTAGGCCAGGGGCACAACAATGTATGAATTAATTGTTGGATCAGAATCACAGTTATAATCATTGTCCTGTATGTTGTTTTAAGTAAAACCACAAGTCCAAATCCCTATCTCCATCCATGGCTAATTTAGGAAAGGGCCAAATTTAGCTAGCTGGCTAGCTAGCCACTGGAGGACAACGACACAACGAGATGCAACAATTTAAGTGGTTTCTGTCAATGAGGTATGCTCTCAATAGGAGTGCTGCCAAATCCACACTGGCTTCCCTTTTTTTGTTGTTGGTGCGCCTGGACCATTCATAGTTGAGCTCGCTCAGTTTAGCTCAAAGCTGATTGGCTTCCCTTGCAAAGCGTCTCAGCGTTGATACAGCGATATATGTTTTAGCAGTTGTCAAACTGTCTCGAAATTGCCGCTGGCATAGGCATGCAACGGCCACCTGTCTATCCAAGATAGCGTCTGAGGCGGACAATTGGTTTAAATGACACGATGAAAAAAGGATGGTTTGTTATAGTAAGCGTTTCTCTTATTCCTTCCTTAATGACCTTCCGTATACCGGCCCAACAAGAAGGCTGAGGGAAGAGCTTTTTCGAATTTTCACCAGAGAATTGCCAGAAACTGTTCTGTGGAGGTAAAACGGATTGTTGATCTAAATGTCTGCATATATAATGAACTCTGGGGTGCAGGGTTGCAGTCAGATGTTGTGGGTCCTGTGCTGTGTAAATTCAGTTTTGTTTCATATCCAGCATATATCAAAGGAAATTATTGGATAAAAAATGTAACTTTTTCCAGGTAAATTATTCACATGTTATTGGGTACAATCATCCAGGTATCATCAGAGAGGTGGTTTTGACTGCAAGGTATGTGTGAAGAGCCCACCCAATGGTGTTTACTTGCATAGGCCAAAAGGATGTTTTACAAAAGCTGTGTAAATTAATAGCTTAGGATAGCTCATGTGGCCATCTTAGTTTCTGGTTTTGTTCAATTCAATTTGGCTAGGCCTACTTATTCCAAATTATAAACCTGGTGGTTCGAGCCCTGAATCCTGATTGGCTGACAGCCATGGTATATCAGACTGTATATACCACGGGTATAACAACATTTATTTTTACTGCTCTAATTACATTGATAACCAGTTTATAATGGCAATAAGGCACCTTGGGGGTTTGTGGTATATGACCAATATATTACGGCTAAGGGCTGTGCCTAAGAACAGCCCTTAGCCGTGGTGTATTGGCCAAATCTTGGAAAACAGCTTTTGTTTTACCACTCCTCAAGGGAGATGATGGTAGTGAGTTGGATAATTATCAGCCCATCTCTAAGCTCTCCTGTTTGGCTAAAATTCTAGAGTCACTGGTGAATAGGCAACTACAATCTTTTTTAATTAACAGTATTCTTTCTAGTAATCAATCTGGCTTTAGACATAAACACAGTACTATTACGGCCACTGTACGTGTTGTAAATGATATTACTAATGCCCTAGATAATAGAAAGTATTGTGCCGCCTTGTTCATAGATTTATCTAAAGCTTTTGACACTGTAGACCATGTAATACTTTTGGTATGCTGTCGTCAATAGGACTGGGATTGGATGCCTGTCGTTGGTTTCATAACTATCTAAAGGATAGAAGTTAAGCTGTTAGAGTCGACGGTATCCAGTCAGAGCCATTGGAGCTGGGTAAAGGGGTCCCACAAGGTTCTATACTTGGTCTATTACTGTTCACTCTCTACATAAACAATATTGGTGATGAGATAAGAAAGTGTCAAATTCATTTATATGCTGATGACACTGTCATATATTCTATCGCTTCAACGGCTGACCAAGCATTATCACTATTATTTTAATATATTACAAGAGTCTTTTATACAGCTGAAACATGTTTTAAATGCAAAGAAAACACATTTTATGATTTTTAATAGGTTCAAAAAGTTGGTTGAAAATACACTTGCACTTACGAGCTTAGATGGTTCTCGACTTAATCAGGTCTCTGCATATAAATACTTAGGGATATGGTTGGATGATAAACTGTCTTTTAAAATGCATATTGATGAACTTTGTAAATGGCTAAAAAACAAGCTGGGCTTCCTCCATAGAAACAGGACATGCTTGTCCTCCACAAATAGAAGACAAATTGTGCAAGGTACTTTTATGTCTGTTATAGATTATGGGGCTATTATTTACATGCATGCTATGGCATCAACACTTAAATCGCTGGATGCTACTTCTCATTGCGCACTTATAGTGGGGCAAAAAAGTATTTAGTCAGCCACCAATTGTGCATGTTCTCCCACTTAAAAAGATGAGAGAGGCCTGTAATTTTCATCATAGGTACACTTCAACTATGACAGACAAAATGAGGAAAAAAATCCAGAAAATCACATTGTAGGATTCTTAATGAATTTATTTGCAAATTATGGTGAAAAATAAGTATTTGGTCAATAACAAAAGTTTATCTCAATACTTTGTTATATACCCTTTGTTGGCAATGACAGAGGTCAAATGTTTTCTGTCTTCACAAGGTTTTCACACACTGTTGCTGGTATTTTGGCCCATTCCCCCATGCAGATCTCCTCTAGAGCAGTGATGTTTTGGGGCTGTTGCTGGGCAACACAGACTTTCAACTCCCTCCAAAGATTTTCTATGGGGTTGAGATCTGGAGACTGGCTAGGCCACTCCAGGACCTTGAAATGCTTCTTACGAAGCCACTCCTTTGTTGCCCGGGCGGTGTGTTTGGGATCATTGTCATGCTGAAAGACCCAGCCACGTTTCATCTTCAATGCCCTTGCTGATGGAAGGAGGTTTTCACTCAAAATCTCACGATACATGGCCCCATTCATTCTTTCCTTTAACACGGATCAGTAGTCCTGGTCCCTTTGCAGAAAAACAGCCCCAAAGAATGATGTTTCCACCCCCATGCTTCACAGTAGGTATGGTGTTCTTTGGATGCATCTCAGCATTCTTTGTCCTCCAAACACGATGAGTTGAGTTTTTACCAAAAAGTTATATTTTGGTTTCATCTGACCATATGACATTCTCCCAATCTTCTTCTGGATCATCCAAATGCTCTCTAGCAAACTTCAGACGGGCCTGGACATGTACTGGCTTAAGCAGGGGGATACGTCTGGAACTGCAAATCCTGCGTCCCTGGCGGCGTAGTGTGTTTCTGATGGTAGGCTTTGTTACTTTGGTCACAGCTCTCTGCAGGTCATTCACTAGGTCCCCCCGTGTGGTTCTGGGATTTTTGCTCACCATTCTTGTGATCATTTTGACCCCACGGGGTGAGATCTTGCGTGGAGCCCCAGATCGAGGGAGATTATCAGTGGTCTTGTATGTCTTCCATTTCCTAATAATTGCTCCCACAGTTGATTTCAAACCAAGCTGCTTACCTATTGCAGATTCAGTCTTCCCAGCCTGGTGCAGGTCTACAATTTTGTTTCTGGTGTCCTTTGACAGCTCTTTGGTCTTGGCCATAGTGGAGTTTGGAGTGTGACTGTTTGAGGTTGTGGACAGGTGTCTTTTATACTGATAACAAGTTCAAACAGGTGCCATTAATACAGGTAACGAGTGGAGGACAGAGGAGCCTCTTAAAGAAGAAGTTACAGGTCTGTGAGAGCCAGAAATCTTGCTTGTTTGTTGGTGACCAAATACTTATTTTCCACCATAATTTGCAAATAAATTCATAAAAAATCATACAATGTGATTTTCTGGATTTTGTTTTTTCATTTTGTCTGTCATAATGTACCTATGATGAAAATTACAGGCCTCTCTCATCTTTTTAAGTGGGAGAACTTGCACAATTGGTGGCTGACTAAATACTTTTTTGCCCCACTGTAGGTTTATTATGGGTTGTAACGTTCGTCGTTGGGAGAAAGAGAGGAGGACCAAGGTGCAGTGTGGTAAGTATTCATTATGCCTTTTAATGAAAACGAATGCTCGAACAAAACAACAAAAAACAATAAACAAAACAGTTCTGTATGGTGAACATACACTACAGAAAATAATCACCCACAACTCAAAAGTGAAACCAGGCTACCTAAGTATGGTTCTCAATCAGGGACAACGATTGACAGCTGCCTCTGATTGAGAACCATACCAGGCCAAACACAGAAATCCCAAATTATAGAAAAGGGAACATAAGACTGCCCACCCCAACTCACGCCCTGACCATACTAAAACAAAGACATAACAACAGAACTAAGGTCAGAACGTGACTGTACCCTTCCCCAAAGGTGCGGCCTCCGGCCACAAAACCTGAACCTATAGGGGAGGGTCTGGGTGGGTGTCTGTCCGCGGTGGGGGCTCTGGCTTAGGACGTGGATCCCACTCCACCATAGTCTTTGTACGCCTCTACACCTGCCTCCGTGGCCTCTTTAGAGCGGCGACCCTCGCCGCCGACCTCGGACTGGGGACCCTAGCCCCGGGTCCCGAATGGACGGGAGATTCCGGCAGCACCGGACGGACGGGAGATTCCGGCAGCTCCTGACTGACGGGCGGCTCTGGCAGCTCCGGGCTGACGGGCGGATCTGGCAGCTCCTGACTGACGGGCGGATCTGGCAGCTCCTGACTGACGGGCGGATCTGGCAGCTCCTGACTGACGGGCGGCTCTGGCAGCTCCTGACTGACGGGCGGCTCTGGCAGCTCCTGACTGACGGGCGGCTCTGGCAGCTCCTGACTGACGGGCGGCTCTGGCAGCTCCTGACTGACGGGGGGCTCTGACTTCGCTGTCCATGAGACGAGAACAACATGTTCTCGTGTTTGTCTATAAAGCACTTCTGAATAAGCTAACTACTTATTGACGGGTGGCTCTGGCAGCTCAGGACAGACGGGCGGATCTGGCAGCTCAGGACAGACGGGCGGCTCTGGCAGCTCAGGACAGACGGGCGGCTCTGGCAGCTCAGGACAGACGGGCGGCTCTGGCAGCTCAGGACAGACGGGAGACTCTGGCAGCTCAGGACAGACGGGCGACTCTGGCAGCTCAGGACAGACGGGAGACTCTGGCAGCTCAGGACAGACGGGAGACTCTGGCAGTTCAGGACAGACGGGAGACTCTGGCAGCTCAGGACAGACGGGAGACTCTGGCAGCTCAGGACAGACGGGAGACTCTGGCAGCTCAGGACAGACGGGAGACTCTGGCAGCTCAGGACAGACGGGAGACTCTGGCAGCTCAGGACAGACGGGAGACTCTGGCAGCTCAGGACAGACGGGAGACTCTGGCAGCTCAGGACAGACGGGAGACTCTGGCAGCTCAGGACAGACGGGGAGACTCTGGCAGCTCAGGACAGACGGGAGACTCTGGCAGCTCAGGACAGACGGGAGACTCTGGCAGCTCAGAACAGACGGGAGACTCTGGCAGCTCAGGACAGACGGGAGACTCTGGCAGCTCAGGACAGACGGGAGCACCTGTAATGAAAACGAATACTCAAACAAAACAACAAAACGATAAACGAAACATTTCTGTATGGTGAACATACACTACAGAAAATAATCATCCACAACTCAAAAGTGAAACCAGGCTACCTAAGTATGGTTCTCAATCAGGGACAACGATTGACAGCTGCCTCTGATTGAGAACCATACCAGGCCAAACACAGAAATCCCAAATTATAGAAAAGGGAACATAAGACTGCCCACCCCAACTCACGCCCTGACCATACTAAAACAAAGACAAAACAAAGGAACTAAGGTCAGAACGTGACACGGGTGCTAGCTACAGAACTCACCACTGTGTTTTATATAAAAATGTAGGTTGGACTTCGCTGTCCATGAGACGAGAACAACATGCTCTCGTGTTTGTCTATAAAGCACTTCTGAATAAGCTACCTTCTTATTTATCATCACTCATCAACATTAGAATTAGAATTCCTAAAACCAGGTCTCAAGCATGGATTACACTTGAGGGCCATACGATCTCCACAGAGTTGGGTATGGCTGCCTTTTCCTGTTACGCTCCTTGCTTATGGAATAGCCTGCAGACTAAACTTAAACTGGATACTCTTGTCCCCTTTGCGCATTTTAAATATTTATTGTAGCATTTTTATTTTTGTATTGCTTGTAACTGTTTCGGGTAATGCAAGTTATTGTGCTGTTAGTAGAATAACCTGTGTGTAAATGAAATCTGTTGCTGTATTTTTGTTTTGTTTTTTGTATTATCTGTGATCGTTTTGTTTGTCTTGTTTAGTTTTTAAAATCATTGTACCTAAACTGTATGTGTAAACATGTGTACACAGGGCCCAGCTGTAAAAGAGACCTTGGTCTCAGTCTGTGTTCCTTGTTGAAATAAAGGTATAATAATAATAAACCACACCCCTCGTGCCATATTGCTTATATATATACTACATTTACATTTACATTACATTTAAGTCATTTAGCAGACGCTCTTATCCAGAGCGACTTACAAATTGGTGCATACACCTTATGACATCCAGTGGAACAGCCACTTTACAATAGTGCATCTAAATCTTTTTAGGGGGGTGAGAAGGATTACTTACCCTATCCTAGGTATTCCTTGAAGAGGTGGGGTTTCAGGTGTCTCCGGAAGGTGGTGATTGACTCCGCTGTCCTGGCGTCGTGAGGGAGTTTGTTCCACCATTGGGGGGCCAGAGCAGCGAATAGTTTTGACTGGGCTGAGCGGGAACTGTACTTCCTCAGTGGTAGGGAGGCGAGCAGGCCAGAGGTGGATGAACGCAGTGCCCTTGTTTGGGTGTAGGGCCTGATCAGAGCCTGGAGGTACTGAGGTGCCGTTCCCCTCACAGCTCCGTAGGCAAGCACCATGGTCTTGTAGCGGATGCGAGCTTCAACTGGAAGCCAGTGGAGAGAGCGGAGGAGCGGGGTGACGTGAGAGAACTTGGGAAGGTTGAACACCAGACGGGCTGCGGCGTTCTGGATGAGTTGTAGGGGTTTAATGGCACAGGCAGGGAGCCCAGCCAACAGCGAGTTGCAGTAATCAAGACGGGAGATGACAAGTGCCTGGATTAGGACCTGCGCCGCTTCCTGTGTGAGGCAGGGTCGTACTCTGCGGATGTTGTAGAGCATGAACCTACAGGAACGGGACACCGCCTTGATGTTAGTTGAGAACGACAGGGTGTTGTCCAGGATCACGCCAAGGTTCTTAGCGCTCTGGGAGGAGGACACAATGGAGTTGTCAACCGTGATGGTGAGATCATGGAACGGGCAGTCCTTCCCGGGAGGAAGAGGAGCTCCGTCTTGCTGAGGTTCAGCTTGAGGTGGTGATCCGTCATCCACACTGATATGTCTGCCAGACATGCAGAGATGCGATTCGCCACCTGGTCATCAGAAGGGGGAAAGGAGAAGATTAATTGTGTGTCGTCTGCATAGCAATGATAGGAGAGACCATGTGAGGTTATGACAGAGCCAAGTGACTTGGTGTATAGCGAGAATAAGAGAGGGCCTAGAACAGAGCCCTGGGGGACACCAGTGGTGAGAGCGCGTGGTGAGGAGACAGATTCTCGCCACGCCACCTGGTAGGAGCGACCTGTCAGGTAGGACGCAACAAGCGTGGGCCGCGCCGGAGATGCCCAACTCGGAGAGGGTGGAGAGGAGGATCTGATGGTTCACAGTATCGAAGGCAGCCGATAGGTCTAGAAGGATGAGAGCAGAGGAGAGAGAGTTAGCTTTAGCAGTGCGGAGCGCCTCCGTGATACAGAGAAGAGCAGTCTCAGTTGAATGACTAGTCTTGAAACCTGACTGATTAGGATCAAGAAGGTCATTCTGAGAGAGATAGCGGTAGAGCTGGCCAAGGACGGCACGCTCAAGAGTTTTGGAGAGAAAAGAGAGAAGGGATACTGGTCTGTAGTTGTTGACATCGGAGGGATCGAGTGTAGGTTTTTTCAGAAGGGGTGCAACTCTCGCTCTCTTGAAGACGGAAGGGACGTAGCCAGCGGTCAGGGATGAGTTGATGAGCGAGGTGAGGTAAGGGAGAAGGTCTCCGGAAATGGTCTGGAGAAGAGAGGAGGGGATAGGGTCAAGCGGGCAGGTTGTTGGGCGGCCGGCCGTCACAAGAAGCGAGATTTCATCTGGAGAGAGAGGGGAGAAAGAGGTCAGAGCATAGGGTAGGGCAGTGTGAGCAGAACCAGCGGTGTCGTTTGACTTAGCAAACGAGGATCGGATGTCGTCGACCTTCTTTTCAAAATGGTTGACGAAGTCATCTGCAGAGAGGGAGGAGGGGGGATTCAGGAGGGAGGAGAAGGTGGCAAAGAGCTTCCTAGGGTTAGAGGCAGATGCTTGGAATTTAGAATGGTAGAAAGTGGCTTTAGCAGCAGAGACAGAGGAGGAAAATGTAGAAGAGGAGGGAGTGAAAGGATGCCAGGTCCACAGGGAGGCGAGTTTTCCTCCATTTCCGCTCGGCTGCCCGGAGCCCTGTTCTGTGAGCTCGCAATGAGTCGTCGAGCCACGGAGCGGGAGGGGAGGACCGAGCCGGCCTGGAGGATAGGGGACATAGAGAGTCAAAGGATGCAGAAAGGGAGGAGAGGAGGGTTGAGGAGGCAGAATCAGGAGATAGGTTGAGAAGGTTTGAGCAGAGGGAAGAGATGATAGGATGGAAGAGGAGAGAGTAGCGGGGAGAGAGAGCGAAGGTTGGGACGGCGCGATACCATCCGAGTAGGGGCAGTGTGGGAAGTGTTGGATGAGAGCGAGAGGGAAAAGGATACAAGGTAGTGGTCGGAGACTTGGAGGGGAGTTGCAATGAGGTTAGTGGAAGAACAGCATCTAGTAAAGATGAGGTCAAGCGTATTGCCTGCCTTGTGAGTAGGGGGGAAGGTGAGAGGGTGAGGTCAAAAGAGGAGAGGAGTGGAAAGAAGGAGGCAGAGAGGAATGAGTCAAAGGTAGACGTGGGGAGGTTAAAGTCGCCCAGAACTGTGAGAGGTGAGCCGTCCTCAGGAAAGGAGCTTATCAAGGCATCAAGCTCATTGATGAACTCTCCAAGGGAACCTGGAGGGCGATAAATGATAAGGATGTTAAGCTTGAAAGGGCTGGTAACTGTGACAGCATGGAATTCAAAGGAGGCGATAGACAGATGGGTAAGGGGAGAAAGAGAGAAAGACCACTTGGGAGAGATGAGGATCCCGGTGCCACCACCCCGCTGACCAGAAGCTCTCGGGGTGTGCGAGAACACGTGGGCGGACGAGGAGAGAGCAGTAGGAGTAGCAGTGTTATCTGTGGTGATCCATGTTTCCGTCAGTGCCAAGAAGTCGAGGGACTGGAGGGAGGCATAGGCTGAGATGAACTCTGCCTTGTTGGCCGCAGATCGGCAGTTCCAGAGGCTACCGGAGACCTGGAACTCCACGTGGGTCGTACGCGCTGGGACCACCAGATTAGGTGACGCTGCCACGCGGTGTGGAGCGTTTGTATGGTCTGTGCAGAGAGGAGAGAACAGGGATAGACAGACACATAGTTGACAGGCTACAGAAGAGGCTACGCTAATGCAAGGAGATTGGAATGACAAGTGGACTATACGTCTCGAATGTTCAGAAAGTTAGCTTACGTAGCAAGAATCTTATTGACTAAAATGATTAAAATGATACAGTACTGCTGAAGTAGGCTAGCTGGCAGTAGCTGCGTTGTTGACACTACACTAATCAAGTCGTTCCGTTGAGTGTAATAGTTTCTACAGTGCTACTATTCGGGGCTAGCTGGCTAGCTAGCAGTGTTGTTTACGTTACGTTGCGTTAAAAGAACGACAATAGCTGGCTAGCTAACCTAGATTAGACCCATTATAATCAGCATTTTTATTTCCAAAAACCTAGATATGTGGAACAAACAGAGTGTCAAGTAATATGTCTGCCAGAATGCTCTGCTGGCGTTAGTAGTGGATGATACTAGTAAAAGCCAGAATGGGCTTTAAAGTTGACAAAGGCATTGAGAAAAATGTATTAACATTAATTGTAATGAAGGGAAAATGTAATGATGTGACCACAAGCAACATAGTGGATTTGATCTGTATAACCTATAATATTGTGTTATCAACAGCAGAGGATAATACAATCTTTGGTCTTACCGGTTTCCTCCTATAGATGGCGCCTGTTGATCAAGAGAGATAGTCTACGGTAATCTGTTGATCAACCGTGTGTTCACTTTGCTGAGCGGAGGCCATACAATTATATGGGAGGAGGCAGGCCAGGCAGACAGGCGTTTTTTCCACTGGGAGCTCCAAGAGCAAATGTTTACGGTCAGCGGTTTCCTTTTGTGGGCACGATTTATTTCGTTCGGAAGCGAGAGCAGAGCTTGCTACCTGAGCGGCGTAAACTACTACACCAATCCAGCCTACCTGAACGCAAGGGTGCGCTGGATAGAACAACGCCGGGAGAAGACACGCATAAACGCATTCGGTGAAGATACCTTGTTCTTTGCCCTTTGAGATGTAGGTAAGAACACTGACGAGTAGGCACTTTTAGTAGCCTTTTTCAATTGATTTGCAGTAGAGCACGTTAGATAGGCTAGCTATGTACTTTAAATTAGTACATTTGAACCAGCACAACCACTTAATTAACGTTGTTAGCCGGAACATTGTTGCTAGTTCAGTTTTTCATTCTGTGAACGTTTTGATTGTAAACGGCCCATGTTTACAGCCAGTATAACGTTGTTTTCGTGGTAGCCTTCATATGTTTTGTCGAATTTGCATTGTGAATGGGAACGGAACAAAACAAGATTTGTGATAATACACGCTTGTATTTTGCAAACGATTCTGAATGCCTTTTGCGCGCTGGGTGTTGTAAACCGAGAGAAAGCAACAATTATGGGATGAACTTTGGAAAACACGTGTTTTCCTCTGGCTGACTCGCGCTGTGGAATGTTTTGGGAGTGGAATGTGGGGATTGTTTTCCATTTGTCTTGTACTTTTGTTGTTTTTACTGTTATGAAATTCAGTTGCAGCGTTCACTCTGGAATCCAATGTTTGTGGGTGTCGAATAATATCAGAAGTGGAAAAATAAGCTATATTCACTAGTTCATAACCTTTGACTTGGTTGTCTGTCTGTGTTTGCCCAGCGAAGTCGGCCAACCAAACTCCTACAGCTTGGTGAAACTTTTCAGTTGTTGATATAATGACCAACCGTATCAGACCTAAAACACTCATTAGCTAGTCTGTTCATTTTCAAGCAGTAAGGCCGATTAACCTGTGCCCCCCGCACATTGATTCTGTACCGGTACCCCTGTATAGCCTCACTTCTGTTATTTTACTGCTGCTCTTTACTTATTATATTTTTACTCATCTATTTTTTACTTAACTTATTTTTCTTAAAACGTATTGTTGGTTAAAAGCTTGTAAGTGAGCATTTCACTGTAAGATCTACACCTGTTGTATTCGACACATGTGACATATAAATCAATTTATTTGACTGGGTCAATAACATCTTAAAGATGTAGGTTAGGATTGTCTACCTCCTGATTCCATTGTCACTGCTGCTCGGAGATGGAGAATGCAGAATACCCATGCAATATAGGCTAACCCATGAAATGGCTACATTTGTGTTTCAAAGTGATTTTAATGCATTTTTGTTATTCTGTGACAGATCTAATGCCAACGGAAAGCCATGCTTGGCTGTAAATATGAAGGAAGAAGTCGTTGACTGACTGTTGTCTTTGTGGTAAAGGGATGGAGAGGGAGGGTTGTCTTGCTCTTACCCACTCAAGTGGAAAATTGGATAGATGGTTGAAGTGTGCATCACAGGTGCACAGACTAATTATTCTGTCTAGGGTTGGGTGGTATCCAGATTGTCGTAGTTATACCGCTTCTGTACCATAACAGGATATACTGTATTACCGAATGTGCGCACAAGGGGTGCTATTTCACAAAACAAAAAAAATTGGACACACACACAGAGACAAAGGCATGAGGGGATTGAATGTCTCTGCTCTAACCAGGAAGCTTGATCTTGACATCTAGCCTCGTAACTATCAAGTTAGCAAAGCAAATGCATAGCTGGAGCCCTGCGCTGGATATAATTTATGTGACACATTTTATATATGCCACATGACCTACAGTTTGTGGACACCTGCTCGTCTAACATCTCATTCCAAAATCATGGGCATTAATATGGAGTTGGACCCCTCCCTTTGCTTCTATAACAACCTCCACTCTTCTGGGAAGGCTTTCCATTAGATGTTGGAACATTGCTGCAGGGACTTGCTTCCATTCATTCACGAGCATTAGTGAGGTCGTGCACTGATGTTGGGTGATTAGGCCTGGTTTGCAGTCAGCGTTCCAATTCATCCCAAAGGTGTTTGATGGGGTTGAGGTCAGGGCTCTGTGCAGGCCAGTCAAGTTTTTCCACACTGATTTAAGTTGGAAGCACAGAATTGTCTAGAATGTCATTGTATGCTGTATTTGTATTTGACAAACAGATTTGTTGTGAAGTTGACGGTGCCACGTTGAGTCAATGAGCCCTTCAGTAAGGCCATTCTACTGCCAATGTTTGTCTATGGAGATTGCATGGCTGTTTTAAATAACTGCCATCAACGGGTGTGTCTGAAATAGCTGAATCCATTCATTTGAAAGTGTCTACATATATATATTTATTACACACACTATATACTTTTTTTTTAATGGTATTGAAAATCATACCATCTGTATTTTGGGGGAAAAAACAGTATATCACTCAAGCCTCCTTCTGTCATTGGTGGAGGATCTCCACAGCTCTTGAAACCAAAGCCTGCACAGCACAATCATCTTGTTTGAAGTCAGCTTCAGCCTCTGGACATGCTTTATAGCCTGGCTGGTAGTCTGAAGTTCTCCAACCCTTTCGTCTGACAGTATTGTTCATAAATGGGGGCTTTTCCCTCAGATCTTCATATCATGAGTCAGTGAGGAGTATATGAAAACAGATAAAGGTGCGTGGTGGGCAGAAGTGCAGGTGTCTAGTGGTTTCTGTCTATTGAAGAGGCTTTGTATGGGGGGGGTGGCAGTGTGCTATTGCAGCCTAGTTAATTGGCTTGTTCTTGGAAAAACAATTGTGCAGCATGTGTGCATGCACGCACACACACACCGATACACGCCATTAGACATGCAGATAAACACACTCAACCTCAGCTAGACACACGCATGAACGCACGCATACCCGCACACTCAACTAAAACCCCAAACCCCTCGTCAGACCTGGTAATAGAGTGGTGAGGAGGAGGAGTCTGCTGTGTATGGAAGTGACTTTGCCATTTCTTTAATGTTTTCAGGTTCACTTAAACATAATTTGAAGCTTTGTTTGACTGACAGTTATGTTTGCCCAGCTATATCCTGTACCAAGCTTGTTTTCCTTGGCTGGCTAACTGAACTATGCTAATTTTCACCCTCATTGCTAAATGTCATAAATACTGCACCCTACACTTCAAAACTCTGTTGCTAGGTATAAATTCATGTAACCAAGAAATCTGCTGGAAAGAAACTTAAGTGATTTATTGAAATAGTCATGACTGGTTTGGGGTATCTGTCGTGTAAGACAACGGCGGCGAAGGACATCATTGCTCCTTAACACATCCAAGTTCGGTTTTGAGATACATAGTTGTAAGGTTAGCTGGAAGTTTCTGTCTGTTCTTGGAACTGTGGCAACGGGTAGCCTCTTACCGCTTGGCTCAATGGGATTTGTAGTGATTTTGCCAACACAGCCAGATATGTAAACAGTATTGTACACTTCATCTTTTTTAAACGCATCATATTTGTTGCGGACCTTTTTAGTTTAATGAGTAATCCAGTAATGGCACAAGTTAATTGACATTAACTTAATTGATATGAGGGTCTGCGGAGCTGCTCCTCCTCGCCACTCTACGCTCCGGGCTGGTCAGATCTGCTGTAGTCATGGCAACCCCACGGGCCTAGGGGGATCAAAGCTTTCGCCGGAGATTTGCCTTTGTCTTTTGCCTCGCTCTCGCTTGCTCTTTCTCTCTCTGTCCCACTCTCTCGATGTCACATCTGTAGCCTGGCTTGGACAAAGACGAGTCTTCTCTTTCTTGTCTTCTCCTCTTTCTTTGCAGCTGGGGTTACCCCAACCACAATGAGTCCTAGTGATGTTTTCATATAACCCTAGTCCCCAATTTTGTCTCGGATTATACCGGGCCAGGACTTTGATGGTTTTGACCCGCGCATTTTTACATTATAACCATATGAACGATTGTCGCTGTGGACGCAACTCGCATTCTTAATGAAGCAGTTCTCACACAGAAAAGCTTTGCTTCTGTTTGCTTTGCTTATTCACCTCATCCCTTTGTTTTGGTGGCTCTGTTTTGCACCGTTATCGTTTGACTGATTTGGGAAAGCTGCATAGAAAATGTAGCCCCAATTCAGACTTACGCACCAAAGTAAACTTGTAAATTAGAATGGTACTGTGAAATGAAAAGTATTTGAAGATGAATTTAGCCTCTGCTTATAAATGAAAGAAAACGTTCTCCTTTTGAAATATATTGTCTGTGCATCTCTGAGTGATGTTCTATAGATTCCAGCGGTCATTTCATGTTTTCATGTGCATCTGAGATACTGCTGTTCAAGCAGGCAGAAATGAGTCCGGTATGACACAGCATTGCCATAAAGCCACTCTCACTACACTGGAAGTTAATAGGAATTACTACTTTACACCGCAAAAATGTCTATCATGTCTATCATACATGTCAGATTTCAATACTGGCCAATGTCAAAACACAGGAGGTCGTCTTTTCTCAAATGAGATGTTGATTAAAAAAAATTGTGATATTCCTACCTTGAGAAATGTGTAATTTAAGAGGGTCCATCACATTTCTCCTATTTGTCTGCCTCTTCAGTCCAGGGTGCATACATAAAGAGAGATGAGGAATCATCTTTGTATCTGTGCCATTTTATAGAGTCTGTGACGACAGGGGCAACGCTGTTGAGTACATTTCGGCTGAACCCCAACCCACCCACACACACTTGGCTGAACCCCAACCCACCCACACACACTTGGCTGAACCCTCCTGATGACCTGGTTGGACACGACTCCAACAGGAGTCAGAAGTCTCACCCAGTTGACAACATTAAAATGGTGCTGCCCATGCTAATTCTGCCTTTTGGCCACTAGTTTTCTATATCATTCTCCATGGGTACGTTGCATGGTGCCGTTGCAAAGACTCCACTCAGTGAGACACATCGATCTGCAGGTTGAACATATTGAGATTGTAGACTTCTAAATTGATAATGCAGTTTTTTTAGGCAATATGTTATTTTTTTTATTTTTTTTATTTTTATACAGCTAACTAGGTTCTTCACCTGCTGATATTGACTTTGGTATTAATGTGTGTAGCTACGTTTGTGTGCTAGCTAGCCAGCCAAAGAGCGAGCATTGCATTGTGGGTTTTGAAGTCAACTTGAGTGAGGTGCAGAAGATTTCCATAACAATTTTATTGTTAACCTTATTATAATAACAAAATAAAAAAAATATTCTCACAATATTTAACTCTGTGAATTAGTGGATTGTTTTCTTTAAGCCCACCTCCCCCTTTCATTTTAAAGGCGCTCTGGCTACTGTCAGGGGCCTTGCTACGGTCTCTTCTCAGAAGTGCAGAATGAGGGTTTTATGCGGGCATTATATTGCCTGTAAAGTTATAACTCACCCAGAACAACTGGATCTTGCCATAGTCTACCCTATGATTTGGGTGTGCCTGTGGGTGGCATTGGTCCAATCGTCTTTGGTCCAAATCGGATGATGGGTATTATATTTAAAGCAGGGTGGTATACCATATTTTACTATATACCGGTATTGTTGCACAGACGAGTTTGGGTTTTTACTTTACCACTTCTGTAAGGCCATTCTACTGCCAATGTTTGTCTATGGAGATTGCATGGTGGTGTGCTCGATTTTTATACACCTGTCAGCAACGGGTCTGGCTGAAGTAGCCAAATCAAGTAATTTGAAGGGGTGACCACATATTATTGTGTGTGTGTGTGTGTGTGTGTGTGTGTGTGTGTGTATAAACACAACATGTAAAGTGGTGGTCCCAGGTTTCATGAGCTGAAAAAAAAGATCTCAGAAATGTTCCATTAGCACAAGCTTATTTCTCCATATTTTTTTTTTTTTGCACAAATTTGTAGACATCCCAGTTTTGCCACAAAACACAATGCCACAGATGTCTCAAGTTTTGAGGAAGCGTTCAATTGGCTTGCTGACTGCAGGATTGTCCAACAAAGCAGTTTCCAGATAATTGAATGTTCATTTCTCTGGTCTGCGGCCTCACAACTGCAGACCACGTGTAACCATGCCAGCCCAGGACCTCCACATCCGGCCTCTTCACCCGCGGGATCGTCTGAGACCAGCCACTGGAACAGCTGATGAAACTGGGGGTTTGCACAACCGAAAACTTTCTGCACAAACAGTCAGAAACTGTCTCTGGGAAGCTCATCTGCATCCTTGTTGTTCTCACCAGGGTCTTGACCTGACTGCAGTTTGGCGTTGTAACCGACTTCAGTGGGGAAATGCTCACCTTCAATGGCCATTGGCACTCTTTAGAAGTGTGCACTTCACCGGTTTCAACTGTACCGGGCAGATAGCGTGTATGGTGCCATGTGGGTTCGAGGTTTGCTTATGTCAACGTTGTGAACAGAGTGCCCCATGGTGGTTGTGACAAGACCCTGACGCCCGTTGTCAAATATTCAACCCTTTTAATATGGCAAGTCTACATATGTTTAGGAGTTAAAATGGAACAAAAGGAACATTTGTTGTCTAACTGGGAGTCTCGTGAGTGAAAACATCCGACGATCATCAAAGGTAAACGATTAATTTGATTTGCTTTTCTGATTTTCGTGACCAAGTTACCTGATGCTAAGTGTACTTATTGCTTTGTCGAGCGATCGATAAACTTACACAAACGCTTATTGCTTTCGCTGTAAAGCATAATTTCAAAATCTGAGGCGACAGGTGGATTAACCAAAGGCTACGCTGTGTTTTGCAATATTGCACATGTGATTTCATGAATATGATATATTTTATAGTAATATTATTTGACTGTGGCGCTATGCTATTCAGCGTTGCTGATGACAATTATACCGGATCCGGGATGGGTGGTTCAAAGAGGTTATTAATCAAGGTATTTGGGCTTCTCCAAGCTCTGATGCTAGTATTTTCAAGTCATCAGTAGCCTACCAAACTTTCTGACTGCCTGGTACTCAACACTCTATTGTCCCTCTAAATCACTCTGACATAAATGCAAATGTTTTCAAAAATGTAATCAAATACTTCACGAGATCTCATGTTGCGCAACATTTCTATAGGCTATGCATTTCCGTGAGAAAACAGAGTGATGGCCTCTACTAAAAAGAGGATCCCATCAGCTAGGCCTAGTGTATTTATTTCTCAACTTTCCTATAATATTAAGCACATTGGTTATATTTACAACCAGAGTATAGCCTACCTGGCTGGCATGAAAATGAACCACGGGAAAAGTGTCCTCCATTTGCTATATAAGTGTATAGGTCACATGTATTTTTTCCCCCGCTGCACCTGTATCGAAACAGGTGCATGATAATAGTCTATTCTAAATCAAAACAAATTTCACACACGTGTATATTTATTTTATGGTATATGTAAAGACAAGATTAAATCAAGAATAGTCTGATGGGTGACAATATTTCCCTATCGCCTGTGAATGATATATTATCAATTGTGAATGATGCCCAGCATTAGAAACAATGCCCTTTTTTCTCTCGATTAGTCCAAATCATAGTCACACACCTCATGTAGCCTCACCCATAGGCCTATGTTTTAATAAGGTCTGTATCACAGCTAAAGTGGCCAAATCACTTCTTAAAATTAAGCACATTAGGCTCTACACACCTTGTAAAGCTGATTAACTGGCATACAGTACCAGTCAAAAGTTTGTAGTTAAGGGGTTTTCTTTATTAGTGAAGACATAAAAAATATGAAATAACACACATGGAATCATGTAGTAGCCACTCTTTTCCTTGATGACAGCTTTGCATTCTCTTGGCATTCCCTCCCAGCTTCATGAGGAATGCTTTTCCTACAGTCTTGAAGGAGTTCCCACACATGCTGAGCACTGTTGGCTGATTTTCATTCTCTGTTGTCCAACTCATCCCAAACCATCTCAATTTGGGTTGAGGTTGGGTAATTGTGGATGCTAGGTCATCTGATGCAGCACTCATCACTCTCCTTCTTGGTCAAATAGCCCTTACACAGCTTGGGCGTGTGTTGGTTCATTGACCTGTTGAATAATAAATTATGGTCCCACTAAGCGCAAACCAGATGGGATGGACTATCGCTGCAGAATGCTGTGGTAGCCATGCTGGTTAAGTGTGTCTTGAATTCTAAATCAATCACAGACCGTGTCACCAGCAAAGCACCATCACACCACCACCTCCACACATGTGGTCTACAGCTTATCATGGGATACTCTACTTCAGGCGAGCAAAATCCAGAGACTTCCTAAGATTTGTCCAATGATTGTACGTTGGCAAGTAATTATTTTTATTTTATTTAACTAGGCAAGTCGGTTAACCTGAAGTGACATCCCATCCCGTGAACGGGACCATTGTCATCATCTGACACTAATTCGCATAACCCAACGGACACATCTTCCTAGAAAATCTTCCTATTCATGAGAATCACAAGTGAAATATATTGGAACACAGCTTAGCCTTTTGTTAATCACCCTGTCATCTCAGATTTTCAAAATATGCTTTACAGCCAACGCTAGACAAGCATTTGTGTAAGTTTATCATAGCCTAGCATAGCATTATGCCTTTGCTAGCAGCAGGCAACCTTGTCACGGAAATCAGAAAAGCAATCAAATGAAATTGTTTACCTTTGATGAGCTTCGGATGTTTTCACTCACGCAATTTTTTTTTTCTCCCAAAAGATTATTTTTGTAGGCGAAATAGCTCCGTTTGTTCTTCACGTTTGGCTGAGAAATCGCCCGGATATTGCGGTCACCCATATTCCAAATTAGCTCCATAATATCGACAGAAACATGGCAAACATTGTTTAGAATCCATCCTCAAGGTGTTTTTCTAATATCTATTCGATAATATATCCGTCGGGACAATTCGTTTTTCACTAGGACTGATTTGGAGTAATGGCTACCTCTATTTTACGCGAGAATCTCTCGGGGCCACCATGTGACCACTTACACAATGTGTCCGCCTACGGCTAGTCTTCAACAGAAATGTGTTAAACTATGTCACAATGCTGTAGACACCTTGGGGAATACGTAGAAAGCGTAAACTCGTTGATGGTACGTTCACAGCTGAACAGGGAGTCATTGGAATGCAGCGCTTTCAAAACCTGGGGCACTTCCAGATGGGATTTTTCTCAGGCTTTCGCCTGCAACATCAGTTCTGTTATATTCACAGACAATAATTTTACAGTTTTGGAAACGTTAGTGTTTTCTATCCAAAGCTGTCAATTATATGCATATTCTAGCATCTCCTCCCAGAACTGGACTAAAGCATCCGCCAACTCCTGGGGACAGTCTGTGGTGCAACGTGGCGTTGGTGGATGGAGCGAGACATGATGTCCCAGATATGCTCAATTGGATTCAGTTCTGGGGAACGGGTGGGCCAGTCCATAGCATCAATGCCTTCCACTTGCAGGAACTGCTGACACACGCCAGCCACATGAGGTCTAGCATTGTCTTGCATTAGGAGGAACCCAGGGCCAACCGCATCAGCATATGGTTTCACAAGGGGTCTGAGGATCTCATCTCGGTACCAAATGGCAGTCAGGCTACGTCTGGCGAGCACATGGGAGGGCTGTGCGGCCCCCAAAAGAAATGCCACCCCACACCATGACTGCCCATCGCCAAACCGGTCATGCTGGAGGATGTTGCAGGCAGCAGAACGTTCTCCACGGCGTCTCCAGACTGTCACGTCTGTCACCTGCTCAGTGTGAACCTGCTTTCATCTGTGAAGAGCACAGGGCGCCAGTGGCGAATTTGCCAATCTTTGTGTTCTCTGGCAAATGCCAAACATCCTGCACGGTGTTGGGCTGTAAGCACAACCCCCACCTGTGGATGTCGGGCCCTCATACCACCCTCATGGAGTCTGTTTCTGACCGTTTGAGCAGACACATGCACATTTGTGGCCTGCTGGAGGTCATTTTGCAGGGCTCTGGCAGTGCTCCTCCTCACACAAAGACTGAGGTAGCGGTCCTGCTGCTGGGTTGTAAAGACCTACGGCCTCCTCCACGTCTCCTGATGTACTGGCCTGTCTCCTGGTAGCGCCTCCATGCTCTGGACACTACGCTGACAGACACAGCAAACCTTCTTGCCACAGCTCGCATTGATGTCCCATCCTGGATGAGCTGCACTACCTGAGCCACTTGTGTGGGTTGTAGACTCCGTCTCATGCTACCACTAGAGTGAAAGCACCGCCAGCATTCAAAAGTGACCAAAACATCAGCCAGGAAGCATAGGAACTGAGAAGCGGTCTGTGGTCACCACCTGCAGAACCACTCCTTTATTGGGGGTGTCTTGCTAATTGCCTATAATTTCCACCTGTTGTCTATTCCATTTGCACAACAGCATTTGAAATGTATTGTCAATCAGTGTTGCTTCCTAAGTGGACAGTTTGATTTCACAGAAGTATGATTGACTTGAGGTTACATTGTGTTGTTTAAGTGTTCCCTTTATTTTTTTTAGCAGTATGTGTATGTATATATATCTATTCTAGCCAATTTTTATTTGTCACATGCGCCGAATACAACAGGTGTAGGTAGACCTTACAGTGAAATGCTTACTTACAAGCCCCTAACCCTCAATGTAGTGTAACATTTTTAGGGGCTTCCTCTGACACCGCCTGGTATAGAGGTGGCTGGAAGCTTGGCCCCGGTGATGTACTGGGGGGGATGACGTCATCGATGCACTTATTGATGAAGCCAGTGACTGATGTGTATGCCTCAATGCCATCAGAAGAATCCAGGAACATATTCCAGTCTGTGCGAGCAACACAGTCCTGTAGCTTAGCATCTGCTTCCTCTGACCACTTTCTTTTATTGACCTGAGTCAGTGGTGCTTTCTGCTTTAATTTTTGCTTGCAAGCAGGAATCGGGAGGATATAATTATGGTCAGACTTGCCAAATGGAGGACGAGAGAGCTTTGTACGCATCTGTGTTGTAAAGGTGGTCTAGTCTTTTTAAAATTTATTCTCTGGTTGCCTGTTTAACATGCTGGTAGAAATTTGGTAGAATGGATTTGTTTCCCTGCATTAAAGTCCCTGGCCACTAGGACCGCCACCTCTGAATGAAAGGGGGATACCTAGTCAGTTGTAAACCTGAATGCCTTCAACTGAAATGTGTCTTCCGAGTGTTTTCCTGTTTGATTATGGTGGTATGCAGCTCATTGAGTGCTATCTTAGTGCCAGCATTGGTCTGTGGTGGTATATAGACAGCTACGAAAAATACAGATGACAACTCTCTAGGTAGATAGTGTGGTCTACAGCTTATCATATGATACTCCACCTCAGTTGAGCAAAACTGTTTACAGCTGTTTACAAATATACATAGACCACCAGCCCTTGTCTTACCAGAGGTGTCTGTTCGGTCCTTCTGATACAGTTTAAAACCTGCCAACTGTATGTTATTCATGTTGTCGTTCAGCCACGACTCTGTGAAACATAAGATATTATAGTTTTTAATGTTACGTTGGTAGTTTAGTCTTGCTCGTAGGTCATACATTTTGCACGTTGGCCAATTGAACAGATGCCAGTGGGGGTTTACTCGCTCGCCTACGAATTCCTAGGAGGCAGCCCAACCTCCGCCTCCTTTTTTTTTTTTTCTCCGTCCTCTCTTCGCGGAAATGACGGGGATTTGGTGTAGTTCCCGGGAAAGCAGTATGTCCTTACCGTCAGACTCATCATTAAAGTAAAAAGCTTCTACCAGTTCGTGGTGAGTAATTCCTGTTCTGATGTCCAGAAGTTATTTTCGGTCATAAGAGATGGTAGCAGCAACATTATGCACAAAATACGTTTTTTTTTTTTAAAGATAGAAATATCGCAAAGAAACTAACAAAATAACAGTTGGTTAGAAGCACATACAGTGGGCAAAAAAGTACTTAGTCAGCCACCAATTGTGCAAGTTTTCCCACTTAAAAGATGAGGCCTGTAATTTTCATCATAGGTACACTTCAACTATGACAGACAAAATGAGAAAAAAAATCCAGAAAATCACATTGTAGGATTTGTAATACATTTATTTGCAAATTATGGTGGAAAATAAGTATTTGGTCACCTACAAACAAGATACAGGTCTGTGAGAGCCAGAAATCTAACTTCTTCTTTAAGAGGCTCCTCTGTCCTCCACTTGTTACCTGTATTAATGGCACCTGTTTGAACTTGTTATCAGTATAAAATGCACCTGTCCACAACCTCAAACAGTCACACTCCAAACTCCACTATGGCCAAGACCAACGAGCTGTCAAAGGACACCAGAAACAAAATTGTAGACCTGCACCAGGCTGGGAAGACTGAATCTGCAATAGGTAAGCAGCTTGGTTTGAAGAAATCAACTGTGGGAGCAATTGTTAGGAAAGGGAAGACATACAAGACCACTGATAATCTCCCTCGATCTGGGGCTCCACGCAAGATCTCACCCCGTGGGGTCAAAATGATCACAAGAACGGTGAGCAAAAATCCCAGAACCACACGGGGGGACCTAGTGAATGATCCGCAGAGAGCTGGGACCAAAGTAACAAAGCCTACTATCAGTAACACACTACGTCGCCAGGGACTCAAATCCTGCAGTGCCAGACGTGTCCCCCTGCTTAAGCCGGTACATGTCCAGGCCCGACTGAAGTTTGCTAGAGAGCATTTGGATGATCCAGAAGAAGATTGGGAGAATGTCATATGGTCAGATGAAACAAAAATATAACTTTTTGGTAAAAACTCAACTCTTCGTGTTTGGAGGACAAAGAATGCCGAGTTGCATCCAAAGAACACCATATCTACTGTGAAGCATGGGGGTGGAAACATCATGCTTTGGGGCTGTTTTTCTGCAAAGGGACCAGGACGACTGATCCGTGTTAAAGGAAAGAATGAATGGGGCCATGTATCGTGAGATTTTGAGTGAAAACCTCCTTCCATCAGCAAGGGCATTGAAGATGAAACGTGGCTGGGTCTTTCAGCATGACAATGATCCCAAACACACCGCCCGGGCAACAAAGGAGTGGCTTCGTAAGAAGCATTTCAAGGTCCTGGAGTGGCCTAGCCAGTCTCCAGATCTCAACCCCATAGAAAATCTTTGGAGGGAGTTGAAAGTCTGTGTTACCCAGCAACAGCCCCAAAACATCACTGCTCTAGAGGAGATCTGCATGGAGGAATGGGCCAAAATACCAGCAACAGTGTGAAAACCTTGTGAAGACTTACAAAAAAACATTAGACCTCTGTCATTGCCAACAAAGTATATAACAAAGTATTGAGAAACTTTTGCTATTGACCAAATACTTATTTTCCACCATAATTTGCAAATAAACTCATTAAAAATCCGACAATGTGATTTTCTGGATTTTTTTTTCTCATTTTGTTTGTCATAGTATAAGTGTACCTATGATGAAAATTACAGGCCTCATCTTTTTAAGTGGGAGAACTTAAACAATTGGTGTCTGACTAAATACTTTTTTGCCCCACTGTATAACGTCAGCCATCCTCTCAGGCGCCATTCTACCATTCATGGGAATACTTTGGAACCTATTTCCAACATTTTAAAAATATACATTTTTTAAATGCTCAAACTTCGGGCGCCAAATCAAAGCACTGCCAGTTGGGGAACCCTGACTTAGGACATCAAATGTTGTTTTTCTATTAAAGTATGATTTTTTTAAAGAGCGAATGCCTGAATACAGGGAAAAATCTAGAACCCGGAAAGACAGTGGAATTAGGCAAATATGAAATTTGTTATAGGTCCTTAATTAGCTTGCACGATGGATATCAGTGAACATGTTGGTAATACCTTTCCTTTGATCAAAAGGTTCATATTGTTGTGAGTAGCAGTCATTTCAACCTAGAGTAAAGTAGGTCTTATCTGTATTTCTCACTGAATCTCCATGATGTTCCTTATGTCAAATAGAATTTCAAAGTGATTGTTAAGTGATATCAGTTTGTCAGGTGTTTCTCTAGTTGTTCCCTAAATGATTTCACACTGCATGAATCATTAATTTAATTTGGGTTTTTCCTTGAGGTTTCTTGTAATGTTTTTTTTTCGCTGAACAGCCTGTGTAGGTAGGTGGTGCCTACTTGTAACATGAAATATACTAGTCCATTAGGTAATTCTGGGATATCCCAGAAGTTATTTGTTCCTCTTAGTGCAGACTTGGGAAATTAGTCATTCCTTTGCTGGCAGGCTTTCTGTCCACCCACAACTCTACAGTGCCAAGGGAGTACTGCTTTTCTCTCTGACCCTCCCTCCCCTGACTCCATCTCTCTCTCTCTTTTTCTCTCTCCCTCAGATGCGATGACGGCTGGCTCCAGAGACAAGAGGAAGTGGCTTTTGCCTCTGTGCTCCTCCGACAGAACCAGTCTTTAACACAGACAAACAACGGACACTTTTCGCCAGACGCTTTCTCCCAAGCACTGATTTTGCTCTCCTCCCTCTTTGGGGCATCATGGAACGCCAAGGCCCACTCCCTATAATCGTGGTCATTCTAGGGGTTATGGGTACATGTTTGGCCAGGCTTACCCCCCGGGTCTCGTTTCCTATGGGTAAGTCAAACACTTTTTATGATCTTGTTAGCTCCTCGATTATGAGTATGAACTTTTGAAATCCAGTGATGCATTCCAAGGCTTTCATTTAGCCTCGCTGTCTTAAAGTGACAGTGGCTTAAAGCAAAGTACTTTGCAGCTGTGAATACTCTCCAGTGACTGTATTTAGCTATGGATTATAAAATATATATATTTTTAAACTTAAGAACAGATCAAAAAGACACTCTTGGTGTGAATGCTTGTCTATCATGCCCTGCTTGGGCTGGAGAGACCCACCCAGTCCACAGACGTTTGTACATCCAATTGAACTATGCTCCTATACTCGGTATCATGATAATGACTTGGAATGACACGGTAAGTATTGACACGGTAAGTATTGTTCTCACCATTGTAGCTCTGGTAGTAATTGCATCCCTAATATGACTAGATCGAGGTTCAACGGGACCAACGAAGGGTCAGAAGTGCAACAGCGCTAACAGGGGGGAAATGCGATCGTGAGTGACAAGCATTGCTAAACATTGCTCTAACTGGGTGAGGCCGATTTCAGTGTTGAGTTCGTTTTCAAGAATCAATCACTTATGAATGATCAATGCTCGTTGTATTTAACCTTTATTTAACTAGGCATGTCCGTTAAGAACAAATTCGTATTTACAATAACGGCCTACTTGTCTCTGAGCAGAGATGATTACTTCAGACCAAAATACACATGTTTGCCATCTGTATATGGTGACGCTGTCATTATGTGCACGTTGTATAGTTGGTTCCAAAGTTGTCCCACATGAGCCTTTCACAGGCTCACATGGAATAACTTTGAGTGGTCTGTTGCCATCCATCATTTGTGGATATTCTGGAGAGGGGAATGAAAGTTGAGCTGAACCGATGCGCTGTTGTCTCTCTCTAGTACAAAGCACTGCTCTCTGCGGTCGTAATAAGAAGAGCTCCCGAGTTTTGCCCCAACTAACGACGTACTAATGAGACGTGCATTATGGTTAACGAAGCAGCCAGCGGATGACATCACAATGATTTTGAACTGTTCGGTTGCATGGTCTTCAAAGCGTGTATTCATTACTATTGTTAAAGTGGAACTGACAGCGTTTGAACTACTTTGCAGATATGAAAAGTTTTTATTAGGTTTTATTTACTGCAGTGCTTTCCCACTATATTGCCATAGAATATTCACAAATGCCTTACACTGTCATTCCCAAAAATTCGATGAAAATGTGAAAAGGAACGTACAGTGCTCGCTTTTCAGGAAATATAATACAATAAAAAGGTATATTCTTCCAAGGTGGTTATTATGAACAGATTTTAATAAGATTTAATGTGGCTAAAACGCTGTCAGTTCCACTTGAAGGGGCTGGGCAGTAACATAAAAAAACCCGGAATGTTGTAATATGGTTTTTAAACTTTCAGTTTGTTTGCTCCAGTTAAGGGTTGGAAGTTGTAACAAAGTAAATAGTATCCAACGTTGGCCATTTGTTTGTATAACACAACGGTTCCTGCCTTAGTTTGCACTGAAAATGTCTCCATTCCTGCTCAAATATCACGCAAAGCACAGTTTCCAAAAGAAATGTAGCCTATTCTCTAAGCTTCTAGTTCTTTCAGCTGTTGAATCTATGTTTGGAATTTCAAACTGTATTCCTTACATTTAAGATGCAGATAACCTCAAGGGATTGCCGGAAGGTTTCAGTTCAATGCTTCTTCAGTGTTTACTGTGCAAATTGCTGATCCATTTTCACCTATCTCTGCTTTGCTTTTCCTATGGCCATTTCAGTGGCTTGTGTTTTGTTTAAAAGCTGTGTTGGCCATTGAGACCGAGGCCCTAATGGATTTATACTTAACATCGGAAGTGAGTTACGAGAACTACTCAGTAAAACAGGGTAATAGTCTGCAGTGTCATCAATGGAATCGAGTAGGCCCCTGACTTGCAAATATTACGGGGTAAGACGACACTGGCACCATTTGGCAGACTGTTTCAGGTCCTATAATAATGTGCAGTTCATAGGGCCCTATCATATGTTTTTGTTTTTTGCCTGATTACCTTTTAGTTTTTGCCCAAATTCTGTTTTCTCCCATTTGTTTTTCTTTGATTCCATTTGCACCCCAAAAATGCAGGGGTTTGCTCAAAATCCCACCTTTTTAAAATAGGTCAGCCAATGTTAGGGATGCACCGATATGACATTTTTGGCCAATACTGATATCCTGAAATTTTCCTTGCCAAAAAACCTGATACTGATAACCGGTATTTAACATTTTTGTGGCCTTCTAAGCATTCTAGTACTGTTAAATAGTTGAAACACACACACACGGACCAAAAAGTCCCCATCGCCAGTAAAACATAATCAAAACCTATTTCTTTCATTTACTTGCTGTGCTATTTCGTTGTTCATTTGTTCAATCGTTTCATTATCAATCAGGATTTCATCATACATGTCAAGCAGTGAAGTTTCAGCTCTGTCCGTGGCCTGTCGTGGGTCCTCTTCTTCTGTGCTTCACTGTCACTGTGTCCATTTCCATCTTATCCAGCTGTGTCTAACATTTCACATAAACCCTGTTTCTTGTCTGCATCAAAGTAGCGGTCCTTGTACCTAGCATTGAGCATGGTGGCGACACATTAGAGGCTCAGAGAATGCCACCGAATCGCTTCTTTACAGTAGAGGTCCCACCAATTTAATTGGAATGGACCATTTTAATTAGGGCCAATTTCAAGTTTTCATAACAATCGGTAATTGGCATTATTGGACGCCGATAATATTGCAATCCACGAGGAGACTGCGTGGCAGGCTGACCACCTGTTACGTGAGTGCAGGCAGCAAGGATCCATGGGAAGTTGCTAGCTAGTATTAAACTTATCTTATAAAAAACAATCAATCACAGCAGAGCAAGTAAGTGAAAGAAATAGGTTTTTGATTATGTTTTACTGGTAATGGGGACATTCGTAAATGCCAACAAAATAACTTGTTGGTGTGTGTGTGTTCAACTATCTAACTGTATATCGGGTATCGGGTTTTCGTTTGGCAAGGAAAATATCTGGTATGGGGTAAAAATGGCATATCTGTGCATCGCTAAGCTACGTTATATAGGTTTGCACGTCAGCATTTTTAGCTATTGGCCAATTCTGAGATATTGTGCATCCCTATCCAATGTAGTTGCTTTTCTAAGTCCACAACAATGCTTAAAAACATATCAGGAGACTACATTGGAAGTCTGGGCAAAATATTAGTGCATTTAGATTTTTGTGTGTAGTTATACTTTTAATGCCAGTGCACACCAACAACACACCGTTGTTTAGTTAGCAATGTTGCACACGTGATTGCAGAGTTTGCAAAACAAATGGCCACTGGATTGATGCAAATAATTGTATTCTGCCAAGTGTAAACGTTTCAATGAGAAGGTTTTTTGGAAGCGCCTCCATCTCTACCATAAGAAGGTTATCATTAGCATCATCGCTAATGGCTACACCAGTGTTGACACACACAGACCGAGGCATTCCTGTGCCTGTTTCAGAAAGTTGCAGAAAATACCATTTGTTCATGTCTTATTATTAACTTGGGAAAATGAATTCTAATAATTTAGCTTAATGCGTTTAGTTGATGTCCTAAGTTAAATACATTTTTGAAAAGTGTTGAATTCTGTTTTGTCTGGATTCCGTGATTTCGTCCGCAACACAGGTTTTATCGGGCCCTAAATTCACATTGAAGAGGACTCGCTGTATAACACAAACGGAAGCCCAAACTGTGTCTGACTAGAAGAACAGGAAGCGAAGATGACCTGATTGAGAAAAATAAATGTGAAAGCGGATACATTTGCAGACTTAGGTGAA
Organism: Oncorhynchus keta; assembly: GCF_023373465.1. Lineage (NCBI taxonomy): Eukaryota > Metazoa > Chordata > Actinopteri > Salmoniformes > Salmonidae > Oncorhynchus > Oncorhynchus keta. The sequence continues at coordinate 11,677,611 of NC_068440.1, forward strand.
GCCTTTTTGTTTTGATTCCTCTCTGTGGCTTTGTTCTGTTGGGCACAGTATCAGATTAGGTTGCGTGAGTGTTTTCGTATGTTTTGCTCAGGAATAGTCCCAATGGGGTCACTCACCCTTTTTTACAGTTTTGTGCCGTCCCAAACTGTTTTCTTTTTCCTGGCTCGGATGCATCTAATCACATTGTCCTTTTTCAGCATGGTTTCAGCAACAGGCCGTTGCAGTACAGCTAAGCTCGGCTCAGTAGTGTGAAAAGGGTAAGCTTTTAGGCTTCCCCGAAAGCCTGGATTGAACTACTGGAAACTAAAAAAAAAACTGTCCATCCTCTTAGATGATGCCAATACCCCGTTCAAGATCCATTTTTCCCCACACTCAATAGAACAGCACAAACGCTAAGTTTAAAGTCTTCAGGCAAAAGTTTGCATCCTGTAGCTCCAACTCCAAAAGTTCTGGGACACTGTGAAGTCCATGGAGAACAAGAGCACCTCCTCCCAGCTGCCCACTGCACTGAGGCTAGGAAACACGGTCTCCACCGATAAATCCATGATTATCGAAAACTTCAATAAGCACTTCTCAACGGCTGGCCATGCCTTCCGCCTGGCTACTCCAACCTCGGCCAACAGCTCCGCCCCCGTAGTTCCTCACCCAAGCCTCTCCAGGTTCTCCTTTACCCAAATCCAGATAGCAGATGTTCTGAAAGAGCTGCAAAACCTGGACCCGTACAAATCAGCTGGGCTTGACAATCTGGACCCGCTATTTCTGAAACTATCTGCCGCCATTGTCGCAACCCCTATTACCAGCCTGTTCAACCTCTCTTTCATATCGTCTGAGATCCCCAAGGATTGGAAAGCTGCCGCAGTCATCCCCCTCTTCAAAGGAGGAGACACCCTGGACCCAAACTGCTATAGACCTATATCCATCCTGCCCTGCCTATCTAAGGTCTTCGAAAGCCAAGTCAACAAACAGGTCACTGACCATCTCGAATCCCACCGTACCTTCTCCGCTGTGCAATCTGGTTTCCGAGCCGGTCACGGGTGCACCTCAGCCACACTCAAGGTACTAAATGATATCATAACCGCCATCGATAAAAGACAGTACTGTGCAGCCGTCTTCATCGACCTCGCCAAGGCTTTCGACTCTGTCAATCACCAAATTCTTATCGGCAGACTCAACAGCCTCGGTTTTTCGGATGACTGCCTTGCCTGGTTCACCAATTACTTTGCAGACAGAGTTCAGTGTGTCAAATCAGAGGGCATGCTGTCCGGTCCTCTGGCAGTCTCTATGGGGGTGCCACAGGGTTCAATTCTCGGGCCGACTCTTTTCTCTGTATATATCAATGATGTTGCTCTTGCTGCGGGCGATTCCCTGATCCACCTCTACGCAGACGACACCATTCTATATACTTTCGGCCCGTCATTGGACACTGTGCTATCAAACCTCAAACGAGCTTCAATGCCATACAGCACTCCTTCCGTGGCCTCCAACTGCTCTTAAACGCGAGTAAAACCAAATGCATGCTTTTCAACCGATCGCTGCCTGCACCCGCATGCCCGACTAGCATCACCACCCTGGATGGTTCCAACCTTGAATATGTGGACATCTATAAGTACCTAGGTGTCTGGCTAGACTGCAAACTCTCCTTCCAGACTCACATCAAACATCTCCAATCAAAAATCAAATCCAGAGTCGGCTTTCTATTCCGCAACAAAGCCTCCTTCACTCACGCTGCCAAGCTTACCCTAGTAAAACTGACTATCCTACCGATCCTCGACTTCGGCGATGTCATCTACAAAATGGCTTCCAACACTCTACTCAGCAAACTGGATGCAGTCTATCACAGTGCCATCCGTTTTGTCACTAAAGCACCTTATACCACCCACCACTGCGACTTGTATGCTCTAGTCGGCTGGCCCTCACTACATATTCGTCGCCAGACCCACTGGCTCCAGGTCATTTACAAGTCCATGCTAGGTAAAGCTCCGCCTTATCTCAGTTCACTGGTCACGATGGCAACACCCATCCGTAGCACGCGCTCCAGCAGGTGTATCTCACTGATCATCCCTAAAGCCAACACCTCATTTGGCCGCCTTTCGTTCCAGTACTCTGCTGCCTGTGACTGGAACGAATTGCAAAATCGCTGAAGTTGGAGACTTTTATCTCCCTCACCAACTTCAAACATCAGCTATCCGAGCAGCTAACCGATCGCTGCAGCTGTACATAGTCTATAGGTAAATAGCTCACCCTTTTTCACCTACCTCATTCCCATACTGTTTTTATACTGTTTTTATTTATTTACTTTTCTGCTCTTTTGCACACCAATATCTCTACCTGTACATGCCCATCTGATCATTTATCACTCCAGTGTTAATCTGCAAAATTGTATTATTCGCCTACCTCCTCATGCCTTTTTGCACACATTGTATATAGACTGCCCATTTTTTTCTACTGTGTTATTGACTTGCTAATTGTTTACTCCATGTGTAACTCTGTGTTGTCTGTTCACACTGCTATGCTTTATCTTGGCCAGGTCGCAGTTGCAAATGAGAACTTGTTCTCAACTAGCCTACCTGGTTAAATAAAGGTGAAATAAAAAAATAAAAAAACAAGACTTCCTCCAACTCGGTACCCAAGATCAGCATCTCCAATAATGCTTATTGTTTAGGGTCAGAAGGGATTGGGGTCTGGGGTGCTGATCTTTTATAATTTTGTGAGAGGTGAAAGTAAACAAAGCTGCTCCAGGGTCTTTTCTCCTTTCAGAGCTCACTTAAGGAGTGTTGGAGGCAGGCAGGGAATTAGGGGACTTAATAGAAGCCCGTGGTGTTCCCGTCCTCCCATGCAGCTCGAAATATTGATCATCTCTGCTACTTGTAGCTGGGATGACCAAGAGAGCCCGCCAGGCTGATGCCTTAAAACTTGCCTGCCGCTTTAAAGGTTTGTTGTAAGTCCTATCATTTTCTCCCAATAACATTGCGTTATTTGGAGTTTGTGTTCAGGAGTCGCCTAACTTACAAAAGCAGTTTGTCTTATGTTAGACCAGTGGTCAGACCAGTATGCTAGGTCATTCATGTTTTTCTTCCAGTTTGCCAGGCATAGCCTATTGACCTCAGTATCTTGTCTAACTTTGCTGTAGTTGGATACATTAAAAAATATATATAATAATAATGATGTTTTACAAATGCAGGAGAATTGCCTGGCTTTAAGAATGTGGTGTAGAAATGTTTCACCTCAGTTTCTGCACCGGCCCTGAACACCTAAGTTGAAGCTCGCATCCGCTACAAGACCATGGTGCTTGCCTACGGAGCTGTGAGGGGAACGGCACCTCAGTACCTCCAGGCTCTGATCAGGCCCTACACCCAAACAAGGGCACTGCGTTCATCCACCTCTGGCCTGCTCGCCTCCCTACCACTGAGGAAGTACAGTTCCCGCTCAGCCCAGTCAAAACTGTTCGCTGCTCTGGCCCCCAGTGGTGGAACAAACTTCCTCACGACGCCAGGACAGCGGAGTCAATCACCACCTTCCGGAGACACCTGAAACCCCACCTCTTTAAGGAATACCTAGGATAGGATAAGTAATCCTTCTCACCCCCCTTTAAGATTTAGATGCACTATTGTAAAGTGACTGTTCTACTGGATGTCATAAGGTGAATGCACCAATTTGTAAGTCGCTCTGGATAAGAGCGTCTGCTAAATGACTTAAATGTAAATGTAAGAATGTGCTTTCTGCTCACGGTTTGTTAACGAAATGAGTTTACTCTTTTCTGATTGAGACAGATGACCATTTTTGCGTGTTTACAAACTAAACCGCTCGTGACTCCATTCTGTGTTGTTTAGAATTCCACAGAATAGTGTTTGAGTTGGCCATGGGCGAGGACCTAAACCGATCACTTTTCATTAAGCTTTACAGAACTCGCTCATTTTCGTTATGCTGACATGCAGATATTTGGAGTTCCTCGTCTCATTGGTTTTGAGGAAGTGTCCTCTGGTAGCACATTTCTGCCGTTAGCAAACTCTCACATCCCCATTTCCAGCAGACTTTAGTTAACCACTCAGCCTCAGGCAGTGGGGCCTCAGTCAGCTGGAGCCAACCACTAAGATGTTTGGCGTCATGCAACATGCACAACGCGAGTTGTGTACTAATGCGTGCGCACACACCCACACATATTTTATAGATCCATACTTTTTAATGAATGAGTGACGCAATGAATCACACGAGTGTCGATGTCATTACAAATGGATGGCTGTTATGGTAGTTATTTAGATTCAAAATGACATCAAATTGCGGTGAGAAAGGGAGAAACATATTCACAACCGTGTGAGAATCTCTCAGGATTAACTTCCACTGAGGTCTCTTCATCTCCTCACTGAGATGAGCCTCAACCCCATGTGTGCAGGCAGCGGAGGGATGATGACGCGCGCTGACAGGTACGGGACGGGATCCCTCCTAATCCCCAGGATGGCAGGTTTTATCTGCCGTGTTGCGCAACACCCACCCATCCCCCACTTCATCCTCTTTCTAAATGGACGACTGCTCACACAGTAGCCCAGTCCGTTGCTCATTCATGAGTAACCCACCCATGAGACATGACCCATAGAGCCACACCGTAGTACGGAAATGCAGTAGTCACTCCCTCTGCCAAATGTCTCACATGGCGAACTCTATGGTGTGAAGTGTCTAAACTCTAATCAACGTAAGTGTGTACTAGTTTTTCATTTTTTAAATTCACAGTTAAGGAGCTCAGAGGTTTTGGGCTTCTCTGTTTTTGCCAGCACACTTGCCTTGACACAAATGTTGGATCTTTTACTATTTCGAGCGAAGTCCTTAAACTTAATTCCTCGCTTTAGCCCTGTCTTCCACTCCAGCTGTGTTGAGTTAAAATACTGTACCTGCTCCCCCCTTGCCGTGGCATCTGATATGGGCTCTGAGTGCTCAGTTCTGGTTGAGCCAGTCAGAACTGGATTCAGGCCAAGCCATTTGTCTTCCAGATCTGTGTTCTAAGTGCCGTCTACACACACACACACTGAACATTTGATCAGCACCAAACATCAGATCTAATATTATTAGTCACATGTGCCGAACACAACAGGTGTAGGTAGACCTTACGAGCCCCTAACCAACAATGCAGTAAAAAAAAAAACGAGATAAAAGTATCACTTAATTAAAGAGCAGCAGTAAAATAACAATAACAAGACTATATTCTATGAGGTACCGATACAGAGTCCATGTGTGGGGGCACCGGTTAGTTGAGGTAGTATGTACATGTAGGTAGAGTTAGTCACTCAGAGTGGCACGGGTGTAAAGGGAGGGGGCAATGCAAATAATCTGAGTAGCCATCTGACTAGATGTTCAGGAGTCTTATGGCTTGGGGGTAGAAGCTCTTTAGATGACTCTTGGCGCTCCAGTACCACTTGCCGTGCGGGAACAGAGAAAACAGTATGTCTAGGGTGGCTAGAGTCTTTGACCATTTTTAGGGCCTTCCTCTGACACTGCATGGTAATGAGGTTCTGGATGTCAGAAAGCTTGGCCCCATTGATGTACTCGGACATCCGCACTACCCTCTGTAGTGCCTTGCGGTCAGAGGCCGAGCAGTTGCCATACCAGGCAGTGATGCAACCAGTCAGAATGCTCTCGATGGTGCATCTAAAAGCTTTTAAGGATCTGAGGACCCATGCCAAATCTTTTCAGTCTCCTGATGGGGATATGTTTTGTTGTGCCCTCTTCACAACTGTCTTGGTGTGTTTGGACCATGTTAGTTTGTTGTTGATGTGGACCCCAAGGACCTTGACGCTCTCAACCTGCTCCACTACAGCAATGTCGATGAGAATGGGGGCGTGCTCGGTCCTCTTTTTCCTGTTGTCCACAATCCTCTCCTTTGTATTGATCACGTTGAAGGAGGTTGTTTTCCTGGCACCACACAGCCAGGTCTGACCTCCTCTCTATAGGCTGTCTCGTTGTTGTCAGTGATCAGGCCTACCACTGTTGTTTCATTGGCAAATTTAATGATGATGTTAGTCATTCCTGTTAGCCGTGTTTAGTCACAACCAATGGTCTCTTCTATGGCCTTGCATGGGAGGATGAGATCAGTGGTTCCCAAACCGTTTTTGCCCAGGACCCCATTTTGATAACACAATTATTTTTGTGTAATTTTTACCCCCCTTTTCTCCCCTATTTCATGATTATGACCATGTCTCATCGCTGCAACTCCCCAACGGGCTCGGGAGAAGCAAAGGTCATGTCATGCGTCCGCCAAACCACGCTTCTTAACACCCGCTCGCTTAGCCTGGAAGCCAGCTGCACCAATGTGCCAGAGGAAACACTGTTCAACTGACGACCGAATTCCGTCTGCAGGCACCCGGCCCGCCACAAGGAGTTGAGCCAAACCCCTCCCCTAACCCGGACGACGCTGGGCCAATTGTGCACTGCACCTATGGAACTCCCGGTCACTGCTGATAATGAGACAGCCTGGGATCGAACTCCAGACTTCTGTGACGCCACAACACGGCAATGCAGTGCCTTAGACCGCTGCGCAACTCAGGAGGCCGTATGTCTCTCTTATTCATTCACGTGTATTGACATCCACACATTTCCTGGAGCAACCACTTGCGTGACAGCGCAAGAAACCCAGTGGCGGACCATATCCCTTTTGAAGCACAGGCCTCTCAGACCACACTCATCACTGGGCACATCTCCCTCTCCCTGGGGTGGGCAGAAAGCACACTAGGAGATTCTCCCACAACCTCAAAGTTAATCTACACTCAGATCGAACATTCACACACCCGCACAGTTATGATGTCCGTTGGCTGATATCCCTCACAAACCTTGAACACAAACACGCCACGCTCTTGCACTCTCTCACACCCCCATGCATGGCCACATTAATCGTCAGACTCAACACCCTTGCAGGCCTGCGCCGAGACGTAAACTCTCTGCAGAGCACAACTTCACACAGATCAAGTCTCATGAGGTCCGAAAGAGTAAAGCAAACAGTCCTTGGCAACCGTTCAAGCTAAATGTGGTCAGCAACCCCTTCTAAGCTTGGCACGGGACACACGGGGGTCCTGAGTAAGGCCGTGTAGAGAAGGCCTTGCCCAGACAAACAAGCAACAGTTTGATTTTGACGTTTCACGTCCCCCCCACCAACTCCTCAGCTGATGTGATTTTCTCATGACCTCTGCAACAAAGGAGCACTGTGTCCCCATGGCCTGGAAAGAGCCACTTCATAGGTGGGGTGGGCATGGAGGAAAAACAATTACCTTTATCCCTGAGCCTGCACTTTTGCGAGATGTCTCCCGCTAACAGAGCTTTGAGAAGGACTAAGTGGAGTGGTGAAAGGTGACTTTCCACACAGTGCAACTGGTGTTAAACTAGAGAGGGATGGCAAAGCTCCTGAAGCAATCTAGGGCTGCCAAGTTAACCCACTGGATGTTACATCTGGGTCGTCAGCGTGACTCGACCGCACAAGTTCTTTTTGATTTAAAGAATTGGCATTAGCAGTTACCACTAGGAGCTTGCATGAGTCATCAATTATCAATCAAAAGTTGCAGATACAAGCTTGGTATTTTGCCTCAGAGTTCCATAGTTATCTTTCACTTCCTCTGCAGCAAATATTGCGGCTAAGGAACATCAACAGTTTGCTAGTCACGGCACCAATGTGACTGATCATTTAGGGCTGTTGGTGCAAGTTGAGAACCTGTTAGTGTGCTGAGCTGTACTTGCATTATGAGTTACTTTGCCCGAGGCCTAAAGACAGGTGTTTACTACCTTTGCTACACTATCACAAACATTTTGAAGTCACACATTTGTCATGGTCTGTTCAAAACATTTATTGGCTGAATACACAACTAATTTGCTTAAATTATTAAAATTGTTTTACCATTTGTGGACCCAAAGTTTGTCTTCAATGCAAGGGAATTCAAAGTTAAAGACGAGAATACTTCTCAAAAATCCCTGCATAATTTTAAACATCCTTATGATTCAGTCGTATGATCATCGCACTGATTCTAGGGCGATAAGTATAGTGGCTGACGTAAATGGTTCCCCCAAACTCTGTTTCAATTTCACAAACCAGTTAAACATCACACTATTTTCACTGCAACTCATATATAGTAAACCATCATTTGGTCAAACTTTGGACTGTTCCCTTAAAAGGTTACTATATATCACGTACTGAATCAGACACTGCTCTTTAGAGTTCAAGCAGAACTAGTCTTGTCAGACACATGACTGGCGGACAACTGTGAACCCGACAAGCCAGGCAAAAGCAGAACAAATGCATTCACAACTCTTCAAAAAAACTCTTCACAGTTTCTGTGAAAAGTGTCAAATGGGCCTAATCAATATAATCAGTTTGGCCGTTGACTGGTTTTGAGTAATTTCCTAGTTCTATTAATTTGGTTCACTCATGGTCATTACTTTTCAAGTGTCATTTAATGTTGTCACTGTTTTGTAATCTAACGTTGATGGTGTACTAGGGAAATGTCACAATGTTTCATTCATATCCAGCACCACCCCATCATTGACATATTTGAAAATTGAACTTTTCAGTTTTTTTGTTGTAAAAAGATGGTGTCACTGTAAATACTTAAATCATCAACCAATTCGTAGGCAATACCTATTCATAATTGGTCAAAATCACACAATACCACACAGTTGTCATTGGAAACCATTATCTTCCGCTATATTTTACCTCAAAACATAGAAACGCACTATTTTCACATACTTTTGGCCATGTAGTATGCTCGTTGAACATCTCATTCTAAAATCATGGAAATGAATATGGAGTTGGTCCCCATTCCAATTCAGCAGGTAGTGTTCTCCCGGCATCCACCAAACCCATGATTCATCACTCCAGAGAACGCGTACCCACTGCTCCAGAGTCCAATGGCAGCAAGCTTTACACCACTCCAGTCGACGCTTGGCATTGCGCTTAGTGATCTTAGGCTTGCGTGTGGTTGCTCGGCCATTGAAACCCATTTCATGAAGCTCCTGACGAACAGTTCTTGTGCCGATGTTGCTTCCAGAGGCAGTTTGGAACTCTGTACTGAGTGTTGAAACCGAGGACAGATGATTTTTTTTACACACTTCAGCACTTCGCGGCTGAGCAGTTGTTGCTCCTAGACGTTTCCACTTAACAATAACAGCACTTACAGTTGACCGGGGCAGCTCTAGCAGGGTAGAAATTTGACTAACTTACTTGTTGGATAGGTGGCATCCTATGACGGTGCCATATTGAATGTCATTGAGCTCTTCAGTAAGGCCATTCTACTGCTAATGTTTGTCTATGGAGATTGCGTGGCCAGAGCAACAGGTGAGGCTGAAATAGCAGAGTCCACTAATTTGAAGTGGTGTCCACATAATTTTGTGTTTATAGTTGATGTGCTGGAAATTATGAATATGAAAGTGAAAACTGTAGACTGACCTAACTACTGATGCCCTAGGCCTTATACGTTCTCTCTTGACAGGAGCAATGTAACGGATGATAACAGCAGTTTTCTGGATATCATTGCTTCTGTGGTCAAGCAGAAGTTGTAGAACAAGTAACGCTGTACTGATGTACTTGTCAGGCATCCACACATACACGCAATGTATACAGTGAGGTATTTAAATCAAGGCCTGTGTGTTAAATTTGAGGCCATTTTGTGGGCCTATGCATTTGTGCATAGACCTCTGTTTTATACAGTGCATTCGAAGTATTCAGACCCCTTGACTTTTTCCACATTTTGTTAGGTTACAGCCTTATTCTAAAATTGATGAGGAAAATATGTAATTCAATCAGTCTACACACATTACCACATAATGATGAAGCAGAAGTACCTTATTTACATAAGTATTTAGACCTTATGCTATGAAGCTCGAAATTGAGCTCAGGTGCATCCTGTTTCCATTGATCATGCATGAGATGTTTCTACAACTTGATTGGAGTCCACCAGTGGTAAATTCAATTGATTGGAAATGATTTGGAATGGAACACACCTGTCTATATAAGGTCCCACAGTTGACAGTGCATGTCAGAGCAAAAAACCAAGTCGAAGGAATTGTCGGTTTAGCTCTGAGACAGAATAGGATTGTGTCGGACACAGATTTGGGGAAGGGTACCAAAACATGTCTGCAGCATTAAAGGTCCCCAAGACTCACTCTCTCTCTACTGCACATGCTGTCTCGAACTCTGAATGCTCGGCTATGAAAAACCAACTGACATTTACTCCCGAGGTACTGACCTGTTTCCCCCTCAACAACCACTATGATTTTATTATTTGACCCCGCTGGTCCCTCAAGATGTTCAACATTAAATCACTCTAATCTCCCCCCGGTCACAGCCAGAAGAGGACTGGCCACCCCTCAGAGCCGGGTTCCTCTAGGTTTCTTTCAAGGACCCTGCTTTTCTAGGGAGTTTTTCCTAACCACCGCACTTCTACATCTGTATGGCTTGCAGTTTGGGGTTTTAGGCTGGGTTTCTGTATGGCTCTTTGTGACATCTGCTGATGTGAAAAGGGATTCTAAATCAATTTGATTGAAAACAGTGTTTGGAACGACCAAGAGTCTTCCTAGAGCCGGCCGCCTGGCCAAACTGAGCAATCAGGGGAGAAGGGCCTTGTTCAGGGAGGTGACCAGGGCCTGATGGTCACTCTGACCGAGCTCCAGAGAACCTTCCAGAAAGACAACCATCTCTGCAGCACTCCACCAATCAGGCCTTTATGGTAGTGGCCAGATGGAAGCCACTCCAGTAAAAGGCACATGGCAGCCCGCTTGGAGTTTGCCTAAAGGCACCTAAACGACTCGAACCATGATGAACAAGATTCTCTGGTCTGATGAAACTAGGATTCAAATCTTTGGCCTGAATTTCAAACATCACATCTGGAGGACACCTGGCACCATCCCTACGCTGAAGCATGGTGGTGGCAGCATCATGCTGTGTGGATGTTTTTCAGCGGCATGGACTGGAAGACTAGTCAGGATCGAGGGAAAGATGAACGGAGAGAAGTACAGAGAGATCATTGACACAAACCTGCTCAGGACCTCAGACTAGGGCAAAGGTTCACCTTCCAACAGGACAACGACCCTAACCACACAGCCAGACAACATATGAGTGGCTTCAGGACAAGTCCCTGAATGTCCTTGAGTGGCCCAGTCAACCCGAACGAACATCTCTGGAGAGACCTGAAAATAGCTGTGCAGTGACGCTCCCCATCCAACCTGACAGAGCTTGAGAGAATCTGCAGAGAAGAAGGGGAGAAACTCCCCAAATACAGGTGTGCCAAGCTTGTGCCAAGAAGACTTGTGGCGGTAATCGCTGCCAAAGGTGCTTCAAAAAAGTAGTAAAGGGTCTGAATACTGATTTGTTTTTAAAAAATCTAAAAACCTGTTTTTGCTTTGTCATTATGGGATATTGTGTTTAGGTTGATGAGAAGTTTTAATCCATGTTAGATTATGGCTGTAATGTACCAATGTGGAAAAAGTCAAGGGGTCTGAATACTTTCCGGCTGCACTGTATGTGTGGTCGTGTTTTAAGTATGGCCTGTGAATGTTTCTGTGCACGTAGACAGTAGCTCCTATAATTGTGCCGCGGTACACCGATGTTTCCACTGTTGTTATCGCATCACTATAAATGTCTTTATCGCATTGCTTAGAAAACCCAGAGATCTCATCTCTCTAGCGATACTGCCTCAAGCAGGAAGTGGCTTTGTTCATTATTCATCAGCTCACAGGCACCTTTCACAATCACTGAACAACACAAAGCTGTCAGTGTAGGTCTGTGCCCATTTTAATATCCAAGCACAACCCATTTTTTTGTCCCCAATGGTGCCACGGGTATGGAAACCATAGCGACAGCACAGGATTATGCTCGTCATGTGCTCATGCCCTCTCTGTAGAGCCTCTGTCTAAAATTCTGCTGCAAATTCTTGATTAGACGAAGAATCACACCATCATCATAATAAAATGTATAATTCCAGACAGTCCTGCTTGCTGATTTTGATTTGGTAGCATTTGAGAAGTAGCCAATATTCTGATTATGAGAGAGGTTAGGTTGATTGTTGTGCTTTTTGCCTCCAGCGAACAATCTGTTCAGAACAATAAAACATTTCAAACGTTTGACAATTTCTCTGACCATGTTTGTTTAATTATGCTACACCAAAATGTCGTCTTTGCTGTCGTGTTGCGCCATATCATCTTAACTGTGTTAGTCTTTGACGTGACTAGTAGGGGTTACAGAAAGTCAAAATCATGACCTTACAAAGTCACACAACCTGCCATCTATTGAGTCTCTCACTCACTCGCATATCCCCATGTTGGAAGGGAATTCAATCATGACAACCCTGTTCAGTGTTCAGAGGTTTTTCCAGAATATTCCTACAGAGTTTGAAATGGCTCTACGTAATAGGCAAGTGGGTTTATTAATTTTTTGTAATTGGTTAAACGCCATGGGGATGGTCTTTAAGAGTTTCTGGGCGTTCTTCATTACTATGTGCGTGTGCATGTGCTTTTTCCCATCTTTCATAGCGCCCTGCTTGAGGGCCTCCAGTCCAAATGAAATTGGAGAGTGGAACGAGGGGGGTGCCGCCCCCTGTTATTGTATGGAAAAGGTTAATGAAAAGAGGAAGAAATTCCTGAAATGTCAGTTCTGTCTCGACACTCCATCCGAGCAGGTTAATGTAGGCTAATTATTACGCCAGTATATTTCATGTCGTCGTGTGAAAATAGCTGCAGTTGTTCAACATTGAACCATTGGAGTGACACTTTTTCCATTTTACTTTCCCCAGATTAGACCTAATCCTAAATCTTTCTAAATATTCTGCGCTGAATAATGATTTATTCAAAGCTTAAAAATATGTAGGCTTTTTATGTAGGCTATGCTATAAGGCCTACGTTCAGTGCCAAGTTTGCCCTCTTGTGGTTAGAGCAGTCCAAAATATATTTTTCTGGGTGTTTGGATGCTGGGTGCGGACTGTATTGGGATATTAATAATATGTAATCTATATTAAGTCTATTTTAACCTAACCCTTAATCTAGTGTCTTTTGAGGACCGGTGTATTGTCATGTTTTTAAAAGCCCTCTGTTCAGAGTCGTTTGAGTTTTGTTACGTTTCTGCTACTGAGAACGTAAGCCTGTGTGAATATTATTCACTCCAATCCAACATGGATAGTTTATGCAGGATTCAAACCCACAACCTTTGGTGTCGACAGCATGTTCCAACTATCTGAGCCGTGTAATACTCGTTGCTTTGTGTGGAAGTCCGCATGATATGAAGGTTCAACTGTATCTTTATGCGCTTTATTTTGAATGGGAAAGGGAAACCTAACGCCTGCCACTTTCATGTCTTGCATAACAGGTACACCCGGGAGGTCTCTCAGCCACTTCGACAGCTCGGACGTCGGCAACACCACCACACTGTTGCTAAGCGACAACGGAGACACGTTGTTTGTGGGAGCGCGGGATGCAGTGCTCTCATTGGATGTCAGCCAGGAGGATGTCATTGTGATGAGGAGCAAGGTGGGGGGGTTGACCTTTTAGCATTTACCTTTTAGCATTGACGTTTACATCCATCTCATCACAAAGTTGTTAATGAGTATGATCAGCTTTGAGACTTCCTGAATCTGTATAAACCCTGTAAGTTCCTGCATAAGACCACCAGATTTGGTTGGAAAATACCTAAGCCCAACATTTCATACATTTCGTATTGGAAATATTCAACACTGAAGAAAATGTCCCCCTTCCAGTGGTTTAATTCAGCGGTTGTCATCTGAAACACAAACACAGCTGGTTCAACAGTCGTAACACTGACCTCTCTCCCTCCATTCTTCTCCCAGTTGGACTGGTCCCCCTCAGTGAAGGACCTGGATGAATGCTCCATGAAGGGCAAGAAAAAGGCAAGTTAACCCTAGCTCAGCCAATCCACTCATTAGCATTATTAATGCCGCATACTGACAGTGTTTCCCCTAGATTTGATCTTAGACAGGCAGTTTAGGCCCCTGAGTCAATATCTGGGGCTTCCGTTGCAAGAGTTTTCAATATCACTTCATTTGAACATCGATTTATACCGTAATCCGTTAGAATAAGAAATGAATACAACTACACAAGTAGGTGCGGGGATAGGATGAGGCTGTGCACGGGGGTTCTGGTCTGTCTAGTAATCGGAGGAGAAGCATTACTTACTGGAGGCACAGCTGTCACTGCATTCCACCAACAGCCACCCCACCAAGACTGTAATTCTCTAATGGAATTGTTTAGCTATTTAATTGGAAAACTTTAACCGTCTTTCTGGCCACCAATGTGCCTGCGATACAAAAGGAGGAAGTCCATACCAGATGGTCTTATGCCAATCGGGATTAGCAGACCTACAGAATGGGCCTGTACCTAGCATCCGAGGCAATGGGTTTAGCCACATTTGAAGCATCTTCAATTCGAAACGCAATGGCATGTTATGTTTTGATGGACACGTTTTTAAAAAGAGCTACTATTTTAATTTCTCAATCTCAACTCGTAATTCAAGTATGGGGTATTGCGTGTAGATTGAGGGTGGAAAAAACAATTGAATACATTTGAGAATAAAGCTGTAAGGTAACAAAATGTGGATTAAATCAAGGGGTCTGAATACTTTCCAAGGGCACTGTATTGATGAACTGCTTTTGGCTCGTGAGCGCTACTTTCACACCTACCGGCTAAAAGTATACAAAAGTACCGGAGAGTCCCTTTAATGTAATGTAGGCCTCCCTTGAAGTAAGCCTCCACGTGTGGCCCCATTTAAAACTAAGTAATGAGATCAGGGTTACCAGAGCTATTAGCTCACTGGTGCTAACGGTGCTCCCTCCCCCTGACCTGCTCTCTCTAGACAGACTGACCCAAGCTTTTCTGCAGGGTCACCCAGTTCTGGTTCTGAAGTTCATTGGATTTTGAAGGTTTATTTATTAGGTTTGGCTTTCGCCTATCAAACTTGGCAAAACGTTTATATCCTACAATTCCTAGAACATGAGTATTGTTTAGACTGGAGTGACCAGCTGTGTAGCACACAGTGTACCTCAAGGACCAGGATTAGGAAAATGTTTTACAACACTGTCTACCCGCTTTCTCCATCTCGCCCTGCACCCACATTTCTAAGGACGATACCTAGTTATTTGCACCGTCTTAACACGTTCTCTGTCTTTCTGCCCCCCCCCTTCAGGCGGACTGTCCCAACTTCATCCGGGTGCTGCAGTTCTTGAACTCTACGCACATGTACGCCTGTGGAACCTTCGCCTTCAGTCCACGCTGCACCTACATCGTAAGATGCTCTTCTTTCGAAGCAATCCTTTTCTCTCTTCACGTTTCTCTTACTGTAACTAGCTTTTACTGGCATGACATATATTTGTACAGTGTATTGGAACCCACACCTACATAATATTATTTCCTCAATACTTTTCTCATTACTCCATATTCAAATAAAAAACAAGCTTTATCGTCACCAAATGTATGATTCAGTGTACTCAAGGACAAATACAGTGAGGACAGCAAGAAATGAACATGTTTGTACTGTTCCTCCCACACAATCTTACATTTATGACTCTAACTTGTTTTATTGGTTGTTTATCCCTATTTGCTCTCTCCTTCCGTGACCGCCTCCCTCAATCCTCTGTATTGTTTTTGTTCCATCCAGCCCTCTGAGTATCTTCTCCAACTCTGTTAAGAGGGTAATGGTGCTTGGTCATGGGCTGTACAGTAAACCCATATTAGATATTAGCTATCCAACGGCGAAGACATTAGTGTCAAGCACATCATGGCAGTAGGTAATTTTCTTGGCCCAGAAACGTGCTTCACACGCGATTGATCATTTCTTGAGCCAGTTATGTGCGGTACTGAGCTCAACGACCAGCCCCGGCAATGTTTTCGTACTCTGCTGACTCGTCCCCTTAGTCTGATGCCCACAGGCTGAGAGAGAGAGTGTGTGTGTGTGTGTGTGTGTGTGTGTGTGTGTGTGTGTGTGTGTGTGTGTGTGTGTGTGTGTGTGTAAGAGCATTTCTGTGTGATGATTAAGAAAATGGATCCTCGAGTAACCCCCAGTCAAGCCTGTGTTAACTCTGGTCATGTTGATGCTGACAGCTTTATTGTACTACACTCACATAGCCAATGCCGGCCAGGCCACTCAGACAGGACATCCCTCACATATGATGCCCAAAACAGGGCAACACTTGTATGTGTCTGTGGTATAGATGATTGAAAAAATATATACTTTATATACTTAGCAAGAACAAAGCGTACTTTAGCCTCAGATGCCTGTCTCTGTCTTTCGTAACCATTTTACATTTGGGGCCGTTTTACATCGAGGTAATGATCTCTAGCAGTGTAGTACTTGCAGGTTTTTAGCTGCTACATTGGAAGTGTATCCCCGAGGAAGTACAAGCCACTTAATCAAGTATTTACCCTCGTGAGCCAATGGTCAATTAGCAGAAAGTGGACACAGAGCAAAATTTCAAGGTTCAAAATGACACTTTGCTAACCACGGCCATTGTAGCAGGATTTATTGACTACAGTATCACTCGGGGTTAATTACGAATCCAGTGTAGCGCGTCTAACTTATGATGTTAGATAAAACCGCACTAAACGCATAACTTTGGCTCCCTCTTGAGTAATTTGGTGTATTTTTCCCCATTTAGTTCCTGCCAATTCAGCTGCTACTCTTCCTGGGGTCCAGCAAAAATAAGGCAGTTATACCATTTTTAAAAACATTACAATACATTCTCAACAAATTTCACAACACACTAAGTTTGTGCCCTCAGGCCCCTACTCCACTTCCACATATCTACAACACACAAACACACAACAAATCTGTGTATAGTGCGTATGTATTGTGTGTGTGTAGGTGTCTGTTTGTGTTGCTTCAGTCACCGCTGTTCCATAAGGTTTTTTTAAAAATAAAATGTTACTGTTTGCATCAGTTACTTGATGTGGTATAGAGTTCCATGTGTTAATGGCTCTATGTAGTATTGTGCGCTTCACATAGTCTGTTCTGGACTTGGAGACTGTGAAGAGACCTCTTGTGGTGTATGGATGGGTTTCCTTGCTGTGTGCCAGTGGTTCAAACAAACAGCATTCAACATGTCAATACCTCTCATAAATAGAAGTATTAATGAAGTCAATCTCTCTTCCACTTTGAGCCAGGAGAGATTGGCATGCATATTATTGTTAGCTCTCTGTGTACATACAAGGGCTAGCCGTGCTGCCCTGTTCTGAGCCAATTGCATTTTTCTTAAGTCTTTCTTTGTGGCACCTCACCACACGACTAAACAGTAGTCCAGGTGTGACAAAACTAGGGCTTGTAGGACCTGCCTTGTTAATAGTACTGTTAAGTATGTAGAGTAGCACTTTATTATGGACAGACTTTGCCCTATCTTAACTACTGTTGTATCGATATGTTTTGACCATGACAGTTTACAATCCGTTTAGTCACCTCAACTTGCTCAATTTCCACATGATTCATTATGAGATTTAGTTGAGGTTTAGTGAATGATTTTTCCCAAATACAATGCTTTTAGTTTTTGAAATATTAAGGACTAATTTATTCCTTGCCACCCATTCTGAAACTAACTGCAGCTTTAAGTTTTGCAGTCATTTCAGTCACTCTTGTAGCTGATGTGTACAGTGTTGTCATCTGCATACATAGACACTGGCTTTACTCAAAGCCAGTGGCATGTCGATACTAAAGATTGAAAAAAGTAAGGGGCCTAGACAGCTGCCCTGGGGAATTCCAGATTCTACCTGGATTATGTTGGAGAGGGTTCCATTGAAGAACACCCTCTGTGTTCTGTTAGACAGGCAACTCTTTATCCACAAGATAGCAGGGGGTGTTTTTCCAGCAGCAGACTATGATCGATAATGTTAAAAGCCGCACTGAAATCCTAACAAAACAGCCCCCACAATCTTTTTATCATCAATTTCTCTGTCATTTGTGTAAATGCAGTGCTTGTTGAATGTCCTTCTCTATAAGTGTGTTGAAAGTTTGCCATTTTGTTTACTGTGAAATAGCATTGTATCTGGTAAAACATTTTTTCCAAAATTTTACCAAGGGTTGGTAACAGGCTGATTGGTCGGCTATTTGAGCCAGTAAAGGGGCCTTTACTGCGGCGGCAGGTAGCCTAGTGGTTAGTGTTGGGCCAGTAACCGAAAGGTTGCTGGATAGACTCCCCAAGCTGACAAGGTAAAAATATGTCTTTCTGCCCCTGAACAAGGCAGTTAACCCACTGCTCCCCGGTAGGCTGTCATTGTAAATAAGAATTTGTTCTTAAAAGACTTGCCTAGTTAAGTAAAGGTTCACTTACTATTCTTAGGTAGTGGAATTACTTCTGCTTCCTTCCAGGCCTGACTCTACTCTGCTCTTTTCCCTACAGAACTCTGAGACATTCTCCCTGGTAACAAGCCCCAGCGGAAAGCCAGAGGAGGGCAGAGGTCGCTGCCCCTATGACCCCTACCAACGTAACTCGGCCATCACCGTTGGTAAGAGATGACTCACAGGAAGTGGAGGGTAGTTAAAGAACCACAGGACAGAGCCTTTAGACAAGGAAATGTAATTAGCTATGGGCAATGATGACATCATAGCTTTAAACATTCTCCAGGAAGTGTGCCATTACCAACCAATGATATCAGACATGTTATGGTATACTGGTTTCTACTCCTTTTAGATCTGAAAGGATTTGATAGGTCTGAGTTGTATGGTGAAAATTTCATCCAACCTATGAGAATGCAACATCAAGCAATTAAAAACATTGCTTGAAAAAAAAAAAATCTAATCCTTTCAGATCTACAGGAGTGCCTAGGGGGATAGGGATCCATGTGGGATTCTTAGTTCGATGTCGTCACATTTGTCCCATCTCATTGTAGGGTAGGGCTTACGAGTAGTGTGCGGTGTAGGTGGTGGTAATGTGGTGGCGTTTTAATCTGTGATGGTGTCTGAGAGAGAGGAGGAGCAGATGCTAATATTGCCCATAAACCCATGGCCTGATGTCTTTGCCTTTATGTGGGTGGCATGTGACTGCTAGCAAACATTTACAGTACCTGGTGGAGGGGGTTTATGGGTAAGATATGTATTTACATATGTATCTTGATTAGGCTTATTGGCTGCTTATTGGCTACTTTCATTGGCCATAATTAACAGTTTATGTTTTCGAGATTGTGATTTCACTGACCAAGAGGGGATGTTTTAAATGTCCCTGGATATGACTTTCATAAATAGTCATTACGCCTGTCACAACAGGTTGTGAGAATCTGTCCCCAGCAAAGCTTGCTGTTATGACAGCTGAGACGTACTACGCAAGGTTAATGGTTAACAATGCACACATCTTGTATTTGGGTCATGTCCCTTGCAATAAATATCACGTCTTGACAGAATCTCTCGTCACCTGCTAAGGCATTGTGTCTTGATGTGCATGGCCATTTCCAGTACATTACATAATGATTACATGCACAGACTGTTCAATAATAGTTTTTCTTTCCTCTGAACATGACCTTGTTGTCATCCAAAGCCAGTACATTTCTTTAACTCTGTCATTTAATAAAGGTATTGGACTCTGTTAATGGTGGAGGAAAATTTCAGCTTTGGCTCTTATGTCATTCTCCTGTATGTTTACTCAGATTCACATGCCTTGTACTGGATGACACTCTGTGTGTGTGTGTGTGTGTGTGTGTGTGTGTTCAGATGGAGAGCTGTACACTGGAACAGTTGCGGACTACATGGGAAACCGGCCGGTCATCTCCCGCCACCTCAGCGAGGGCAGCCATGTTGATCTGAAGCTGGATGACACTTTGGGCTGGCTGGAGGGTACGTGTCTGCAACAAACTACTCATGATGTATTACACAGATCCCCAAGGCGCTTACATACACTGAGTGTATAAAACATTAGGACGGCCTTCCTAATATTGAGTTGCACCCCCCCCCCCCTACTTTGTAGAATCTCAAATCTAAATATATTTTGATTTGTTTAACACTTATTTTGGTTACTACACGAGTCCATATGTGTTATTTCATAGTTGTGATGTCTTCACTATTATTCTACAATGTAAGTAATAGTAAGAATAAAGAAACCCTGGAATGAGTAGGTGTCCACTTTTGACTGGTACTCTACATGTGACCTATTCCACAAAGTACAGCTAAAAGGAAATGTGCATTTTAAAGAGCTACATTTAAGGAAGTAGTTTATAAGTCTGTTGGTGTTGGTTAAGCCTCCTAACCAATACATCTGGACTGTGTTCAAATGATTCCTTTGTTAATTAATTTGCCTAACAAGCTTTCAGTAACACACTTATCTCTCGATTAGCCTAGCCAATTGTTCAATCTTTTTCTCCAGATCCCACTTTCATCAGCTCCAACTTCGTCCCCAGCGAGGAGAAGATCTATTTCTTCTTCAGCGAGGTGGGCCGGGAGTACGACTTCATCGACAAGTTCACTGTATCTCGCATCGCCCAAGTCTGCACGGTAAGAGATGCATTATTGTGTGGTTGTACTTCGAGTGTGTGTAAGATGCGTGTTTAATGATAATCCTCTCAATCATTTCCTATCTGTCCCAGAGTGACATTGGGGGCCAGCGTACCCTGCAGCGACGCTGGACCACCTTTGCCAAAGCCCAGCTCCTGTGCCAGTCTGACAACGAGCTGCCCTATAACGTCATCCAGGACATCGTCACCCTCCCGCCACCTGAGGGCGCCCCAGTGGACGACACTCTCTTCTTCGGCATCTTCAGCTCTCAGTGGTCAGTAGTTTAGACATTCGCTATGAATGGGATTAAGTCAGCTGACATCTCCTGTACGAAGGGCAACCGTTGTTTCTTGTTAGCAGGTCTTTCAGGTCTGTCACCAGATCTCAACCCAATTGAACACTTTCTGGAGCGGCGCCTGAGACGCCATTTTCCACCACATCAACAACAAAATTATAGAATTTCTTCTGAAAAAATGGTGTCCCTCTAATAGAATTGTAGAAACTATGCCAATGAGCATTGAAGCTGTTCTGACAGCCCTTGGTGGACAACACACTATTTAAGAATGTTGGTGTTACCTGTACCTTGCTAGATGATGACCAGTCCCAGTCATGTATAGTATAGTATTATGAACTCCAAATTATATTTGAATCCCAGAAAAACATCTGTCAAACAAGAACACCTTTTTAAAAAAAAAAAGTTTTACTAGCTGGCATGTCTTTTTGAAACAAGTGTGTTTGTGCTTTAAAAAATTGCATGACAAGTTCCTTTGCCAAGTTAAGTTATTTACTTTAGCTGCTACCAGATTGTAGCACGGTTGTGACCGCAAGTGTCTGATGTTTGTGCACTACTAGGTCAGTGAACTCAGGGCGGTCGGCAGTGTGTGCGTTTCGCCTGGGCGACATCAAAGCAGTTTTTGCAGGCAACTACAAGGTCCTGAATCGGGACACGCTACGGTGGAGCATGCGGGTTCAGGAAAAGGTCGCCAACCCGGGAGAGGTAAGCGGTGTCTCCGTCTCGAATGACAAGAGGTCACCTGAGGGTCAGCAGAAATAAATGACCTTGTTAGCAAATTGACTTCTTCAAAGAGATTGGATGAAAGGAAAATATAACTAAGAATTAAAAACAACTTCTGAAGTCCCAACGGAACAAAAGCTACTCAGACCAAACAATGCCGGGTGAATGCCTTGTTTATCCTTGCCTAGGTAAATGTTAGTTACGTTTCTGATTTGTTTACACAGTGTTGTCTCCCTATGATGTATTGCATTGAGGATCAATCAGCCATGCCTAAGATCATAAGCGTGGCCTGGTTTGATGTTCAGTAAAGAAGAAACTTCCACACATTTAACTTGGCATAACAAATGTGATATCGGAGATGTACGACTTTAATCTCCTTTTATTCAAAGTTTCTTCAATCTCCTTAGCATACTTGTTGTGGATGACTCCCACACAGGCCAATTGACATACAGCTGGATGTAAAATCCCTCCCTCTCCGTCCTCTCAGTGTGGCCTGCACAACGCCTCGGACAACACCCTTCGCTTTGTCAAAGAGAACTTCCTTGCGGACGACAGCGTACACCCTGTGGGGCGGAGCCTGACCATGGTGTCACCTGACCAGCGCTACAGCCACGTGGCCACCCAGCGTGTACAGGCCGCCAACGGCAAGGACTACACCGTCCTCTTCCTGCTCACAGGTACTGGACGTTGTTTTCAACCGGAATCGACCTAAATATCAATGTGTCACTCGGTACATGTATGCAACATTACCGTGTTTAGTCATTTATGCTCAAACGCTTTCTTTCAGAATCGGGCTACCTCCACAAAGCAGTGCTGCTGGAGAAGGGTGCCCACATCGTTGAGGAGATCCAGGTCTTCGAGCAGCCTCAGGCTGTGAAGAACCTCCTGCTCTCAATAGCCAAGGTACCTTTCTCGTCATTAGGTATTCTCCATCTCAAGTCAGGTACTCATCCCACTTTACCCTCGCCTCGCTGTCACATTACATTTGAAGTGGCCTTTACACCACAGGGGCTTGCTGGCACTTAACATTAGCACTTCAGCCGCGAACGATGCAAACAGTGAATCTCCCTGTCGCCAAAGCTCTCAGGAGATGTGACCTTGACATTAACTTT
Source organism: Oncorhynchus keta (assembly GCF_023373465.1). NCBI lineage: Eukaryota > Metazoa > Chordata > Actinopteri > Salmoniformes > Salmonidae > Oncorhynchus > Oncorhynchus keta. The sequence goes on from NC_068440.1 coordinate 11,700,172, forward strand.
GCCTGTCACATTCCTGTGTGTGCGCTGGGTTTGTCTGCTCTCGAACCCCACCAATATGCCCAGAGGTCTAAATCAATCACGTCACATCTGCTGGTGACTGACAGGTGGACATGGCCTGGGGAGTGTGTGTGTGTCACTTAATGGCTACATGCCTTCTGTGAAGTGCGAGATGGTTGGTTAGCAAGGAATAGACACAAAGTCAATTACACATGCAGAAACTCTGTTAAACATCTTTATTACCACTGCATATAATATTTCAAGGTTTTATCTAACAGCCTTCCTCGCAAATAATGAAATGCTGATGACAAATACAATTGTATTTTTTCTTACTGTTTGTTTTACTATTGTTAAGTGTACACTGTAGACCATAGTGTAGGCTAAATGAACAGAAGCTGGAAAGGTTTTGCAGGACGGTGTGTCCGAGGCAGGATGACCGTAGAGAAGGCCATGGTATTAGCACCGATAAGCCCGCTCTCTCTCGGATCTGCTGCACGAGAGCGCGAGTGAGAGAAATAAGCTGGAGAGCTGTCTGTCTATGATGTGTGTTCATGACGCTGCGCTTCAGTGTGACAAATGTATTCAAGGTGTGCATGCGTGTGTGCAGTATGGTTCAGCGTGTGTGTGTGTGTGCGTGCAGTATGGTTCTGGATCAGCGAGCGTGTGTGTAGTATGGTTCAGCGTGTGTGTGTGTGTGCGCGCCGTATGGTTCAGCTTGTGTGTTCTGGTTCACCATGCATGTGCTGTCTGTTGAAATCATAATTTATGTAGCTAAGACATAATGTACTGTACTGTACATAATGTACTGTACATCTCACGTAGGGGTGACAACACGCGTCGCAGAGAATCTTTGTTCTCTGACTGAACCCGAAATATGGTTATTTAGCAGACACTTTTATCGGTTGAAGAAGTGCTTATATTCAGTACGTGACCTAGACCCACAGCCCCAGTGTTGAGAGCAACACACTTCCAAGACTAACTGTCAAAATTTGCTTCAATGAATCGTTCTCGTAAATAATACCCAATAAATCAGTTTGTTCCTTTGTTCATGTAAGTGTATACTAATGCTAACATGTTTCTATCCTTATCCCCCTATGTTGTTTGCCATAGCTGAACACCAGTGGTCACCAACTGGGTTGATTTCCAAAGCATTTCTGTAAACAACAATAGTCTTGCTTTCCAAAAAAACAAACGTATTTTATTTATTTATTTTTTGTGCTGTTGGTGGTAGGTGCACTTCAATCAGCAACCCTAACGCCGGGAAGGAAAGTGTTCCCATTTTTAAGCATTTCATGTGTCTGACTGTAGATCTCCGCCTACCCGGCAGGCCCAGAGAACATATCAAGTGCACTTATAGGCCTACCGTTGGCCAATCAGATATCCGTGTCTGCACAGTTTCCTCGAGCCATAGACTGTAAAAAAATAAGCTTTGGACACACAGCAAAATTGATACTGTGAGATTTCAAAACTTTTAAAAGAACGACAAGCTAGAGACTCAGTGAATACAGAAAAAAATCTGCTGTTTTTATAAATAATATTAAAAAAAAAATATATATATATATATATATATAAGCCCCGACAAAAAAAAGTTCTCTCTACTTCCACTTACTACTGTACAACCAGCACTGCAGCTGCAATCAATGAGTACAGCAAAGTGCTCCGATAAGCTTGCCTTGTTAATATTAGCGGCTTGTCTTTTTTAAAATCGAGGAATATGTAACTTTCTCTGGTCATCGGAGTAACATGAAATGCTGCTCGAGGCAAGAAAAGAATGCAGTGCGACTTGAGTTTCGCCATCAGCTGGAAGACTGTCCCCTTTTCTCAGCGGAGGAAGGGAGAGTGGAGAGAAGGTGAGTCCCGTGAGAGGCAGCCTCACCGCTGCTCCCTCCCTCCCTCCCTACCCTTAGACTGACCATTCGATGCAGGCTATTAAATCCAGTAAAATAAAAACAAACGTTAAAAATATAAATCAATCTGGGCGGTAGATCTCGGCTTGCTTTTGGACGCAAAACTCAGAAAAGGTTGGTGACCTCTGCTGTAAACTAACATTAGCGACTTAGTGCTAAGTCGCTAATGTTAGTGCTAACGCTATCCTTCACCCCCCCCAGGGTGTGGTGTTTGTGGGCTCATCCGAAGGCGTGGTGAGGGTCCCGGCCTCCAACTGCTCCTACTACAGGAGCTGTGCCGAGTGTGTGCTGTCCCGGGATCCTTTCTGTGGCTGGGACCCCTCCGTCAGAGTCTGTACCCACGCCACCAGCATCCAGGGCAACGTGTGAGTGTCACACCCCGTCACGTTCCATTACAACCACTCCACCCAGCAACTAAAACACCAATACACTGTAGGATTTATAGAATGTACCATGGCAAGCGTAATATACAACTTGCGTAGAGCCGGGTGTAAGGAATTACTTTTGGATGAAGGCTGTGACATTTTAGATTTGGTGGAATTCATGTATTTCCTTCAGGGCTGGATTCCCTGATGCACAAGTACAGGAGTAGGATGAATGTTTTTCGAAAACCGGCACATACTATTTAAGAAAAAACAGAATATTTATTTAGGGTAAGGTAAAAAGGACAAGGCAAAAAAATCTGTCCTTCTGCCCCTGAAGAAGGCAGTTCAGTTCAAGGCAGAATTTGTTCTTAACTGACTTTCCTAGTTAAATAACGGTTAAATAAAAAATCAAATAGACAAACTTTGGCAGTAGAATGGCCTTGAGCGTAGTGACTTTCAATGTGGCACTGTCAGTTCATCAAATTTCTGCCCTGCTAGAGCTGCCCCGGTCAACTGCAAGTGCTGTTATTGTGAAGTGGAAACATCTAGGAGCAATAGCGGCTCAGCCGCGAAGTGGTAGGCCACACAAGCTCACAGAACAGAACCGCTGAAGCGCGTAGCGTGTAAAAATGGTCTGACCCCGGTTGCAATACTCACTACCGAGTTCCAAACTTCCTCTGGAAGCAACATCAGCGCAATAACTGTTTGTCGGGCGCTTCATGAAATGGGTTTCCATGGCCAAGCAGCCGCACACGAGTGGTGTAAAGCTCGCCACCATTGGACACTGGAGCAGTGGAAACGTTCTCTGGAGGGATGAATCACGCTTCAACACCTGGCAGTCCGATGGACAAATCTGGGTTTGGTGGATGCCAGGAGAAATGCTATCTGCACGAATGCATATTGCACACTGTAAAGTTTGGAGGAGGATTAATGGTCTGGGGATGTTTTTCATAGTTCGGGCTAGGCCCCTTAGTTCCAGTGAAGGGAAATCTTAATGCCTCAGCATACACTTACATTCTAGACAATTCTGTGCTTCCAGCTTTGTGTCAACAGTTTGGGGAAGGCCTTTTCCTGTATCAGCATGACAATACCCCATGCACAAAGCGATGTCCATACAGAAATACTTTGTCAAGATTGGTGTGGAAGAACTTGACTGGCCTGCCCAGAGCCCTGACCTCAACCCCATCGAACAACTTTGGAATGCCGAATCGCCCAACATCAGTGCCTGACCTCACTAATGCTCGTGGCTGAATGGAAGCAAGTCCCTGCAGCAATGTTCCAACATATAGGGGAAAGCCGTCCCAGAAAGGGGTGACCAACTCCATATTAATGCCCATGATTTTGGAATGAGATATTCGACGAGCAGGCGTCCACATGCTTTTGTCTCTTTATTGGGTCATGTGTAATTTATTGGGTCCATTTTATTTTTATGGAGTTAATCAAGAAGTAACCTCTTCATTTTTTTACTAGATCAGGGATAGTGTACTCAGACGTTTTGGCTTTGCAGCCTTGTTCAGTGTGTAGCTACAAATCTCTTGTACAAAAAAACAGACATTAAAGTTAACCAGAATGTAAACAGGATCTTTGTATGAACAGACGCACAGGATATATCACACAAACTCATATACAGTGCATTCGGAAAGTATTCAGACCCGTTGACTTTTTCCACATTTTGTTACGTTACAGCTTTGCTGAGCGAACAAATGTTTTTTTCATCGATCTACACACAATGCCCAAATAGTTTTTTAGAAATCTTTGCAAGTGTATTAAAAATAAAGAACATACCTTATTCACATAAGTATTCAAACCCTTTGCTATGAGACTGGAAATTGAGCTCAGGTGCATCCTGTTTCCATTGATCATTCTCGATCAGCTTTAATATTGCAGATTGTAGCTTGCATACAACTTGATTGGAGTCCACCTGTAGTAAATTCAATTGATTGGACATGATTTGTAAAGGTACACAAAGTACTGTGTAAATGGTCTGAATACTTATGTAAATGTGATATTTCAGTTTTGTATTTTTTTATACATTTGCAATTTTCAAAAAACATGTTTTTGGTTTGTCATTATTGGGCATTGTGTGTAGATTGAAAAATAAATAAATCCATTTTAGAATAAGGCTGTAAAGAAGGCAAAATGTGGAGAAAGTCAAGGGGTCTGAATACTCAACGAATGCACTGTACACACACGTAAAAACAAAAAAATGCACACACTGACAGCGTTTATCTCTTCTACAGAGGCCAGGATGTGGATGGAGGGAATGTGCAGGAGGCGTGTGCGTCGCCCATGATGCCCAGATCCAGGTTTGGACTGCACAAAGGAAACGCAGGTGAGAATCACTAGTGTAAACAGCCTTCATGCTTACAGGGAACTTTGTAGACAAACATCTCCATGCTTATCCTATTATCTATCTGCCAGACTAGTCTATAGATGGATACACACGGCATTGTATGTGTGTGGGCAAGCCGCTAACTGCCATAACTAGCATCTGGCTCAATCTGAACTTGGGCATCAGTCAGTGACTCCTGAATTCTGTTAGACTCCTGTCCCCCAGGTGAGCTGGTGTTGGTGTTCCTGAATGAGGTGGTGCGACTGCAGTGTCCAGAGGCCTCGAGCCTGGCCCACCGCCACTGGGAGCGACCCAACAGCCGCCTCTCCCCGGAGCTCTACCTGCAGCTGGAGGACGGAAGCCTGAACTTCCTGGCCACGCCCACAACCCTGGGCCACTACCTGTGTCTCTCCACAGAGAACGGCTTCCAGCAGAACCTGGCCATCTACCAGGTAAAGCAAAAGAGCAGCCCCACCATTCAGGCCACTGCCCCTGGCGTGATGCCCACCCTCCCCCAGAGCCCAGCTCTCCCCACAACCACCCAGCCCCTCCCCCGAACCACCCAGGCCAGCTCGGGAGGATGGCTCACCCCGCCCTTGATGTGGCCCAAGCAGACCGAGCCGGAGCCCACCGCGCCGGCAAGTGAGACTCAGGCCACCACAAGGCGGACCAGCAGGAACTTTACCTTCTGGGTGGAGCAGTCGGAGGAGACTGAGGTGAAGTCACTGGGAGGGGACAAGCTGCAGCTGGCACTGGGGCAAACCTACCTGAAGGAGCTGGTGGTGGTATCTGTACTGCTAGCATGCTGCGTCAGCATCCTGCTAACCATTGCGCTGTACGGCATGAGGCAGCGCTGCCGCAGTAGGACGGCTCCCCAAACCAACGCCCCAGGGAGGGACTTGGAAAGGGGTGGCCGTCAGGAGCGGGAGGCCCTCCGGGGGGGTCAGTCACCTCACAGCAAAGGCAAGCGGAACGGGCAGGCGGCTCACAATGGCCAAGCCAACGGGGTTGTGTGTAACGGCACGCCTAAGGGCTCCAACGGGCATCTGCCCAACATCCCTATCTGAGCACAGTCGACCGTATTCACACCCTAACTATTGACAGTATCATATCCACTCTTCCTGAGAGCAATGAAGCTTTTACATGGTCGCTCTGAGCCATGGGATTTTACATCAACACGGCTAAATGCAGCACTCTGAATTGTGTGGACTGTCATGGCAGGGAGAAAGACTGTTTGGCCTGATAGACTGTGGTAAACTCAACTAAAAGGACACTGTTTTATTCTGGTACGATACCAGCCTGTGAATCAAATGGGCAGACTGATAAACATGACTCTCACTGCTCTTATGTAATATTGTGTATTATATTGTGCTGTATATACTTTGGATTTGAGGATCAATGGACTAGTCTGTTTTTGTGTATTTAATGAAAGAGCCAAGAAAGCCGATGTATCGAATGTACACAAAGGACTGTCTCTCTACACTGCCACCAAAAAAACTGAATTGGTTCCTAAACAGATTTCTCTTCCACTAACTATTAACTAATGTGTCCACTCAAATCCCAGGCAGTGTGGATGCATATCGCGAAGAACACAAAAACAGCCTTTTCTGTTCGATCAGTGTTTTTTTTTTTGTAGCATCAGGTCTACATTGCTAAACTACTTTCTTACTCTGCAGCTTCAGCGACGGTTACGGAGCACGTTGTACGGTACAAGGCTTTTCCCCCACTCTTATTTATTTTTGTCATTCTATTGAATGTGCTGCCAATGACTTCAAGTGTTTCCAACTTGCTTTTTCCCTCTCACCCAAACGCACATTTTTGGGAAATCCTGCGGTCTGTGAAGCCATGAGAACATGATGTTGATTTGACACTGTAGGCTGATCTCTTCCAGAACAAACAAGATTATTCTGGTGTTTAGAGACTTTTAGTTTTGTTCATGTGTTGTCAGTGTATTAACTGGACAGAAATCTGAAAATCACTTTAAACCTGTGAAATTGCCAAAATTTGCATTTTGGATGAAAACAAACATGTTTTTTTGCTAGACAGCTATTCAGAGACTGAAAACAGATGAAAGGTGGTTCATTTTAAGCTGCTTTAAATGATGATGATGAGGAGGAGGAAGACTAATAGTTAAACAAATATGGTACTTATTGTCATTGGTACTGATCAAACCACTTTTCTTTTTTAAATAAGTTGTCTTTATTTTTATACAATCGTATCTTACCGTTCTAATGTTGCAAATAAACAGTTCAATTTGTGCAAAACCAAAATCTGTCATTTGTGTTGAATTTAGGCCTACTGCAGAAAATCTCATTATTTTAAAGCATTTGAACGCCTCACAGTATTATGTTATTAATGTAAGCTTCGTTGAGTAGGATTTAACAGAAAATGGCTCCAGGCTGTTCTCCATATAAATTGGCCATTGTGCTGTGTTGTGAAACAGTTTTTTTTTTCCCTCACAAAGATGTGCTTGTGTCCCGTAAGTCTTCATAGTCAAAAGACCGACTGTGTATCAATCTGTGGACCTGTGTAAACGCAGCCTCAGTACCACATGCAAGAAGGTACTTAATGGGCTTGATAGATGGATACATGTCATGGCTTACTACAATGAACTGATAAGATGACTGGACTCAACATGATCAGATTGATTTTCATCAGTAACTTGATGTAACAGACTTGTAGTCTGTCAACTGAACTGGCTCCATATCCTGTAGGTAGGTAATTTACAAAGTTTTTAAAATGTCTCTTGAAAAGTGCTCCCATTTGTCCACTGGGTGGCGACCACTACACAGAAACAGCCACTCAACTGACACCAGTTTAGCATTAGTCTTGCCATCTATCACAAAGCGATTCAAACTAGATGTATAGTAGGTAATCTCCAGTAATCTGCACTGACATTAACCATGTATTTTATCATGGAACACCATCAATAGATAGTCTAAGGATGCCAGGTAATAACTGTCTCTCACACACAAGATATCCTTAACTCTGTATACGGTTTTATTTTCACAGGGACATGAGACTGCTGTGAGCACTGGGGTGTTACAATCTATTGTCTAACATAATACCTGAAAATTGGTTGTGTAGATTTAGAGAGGAGAGACGATTCACTGTGACCTAAGTAGTTTCAAAAGGTTAATGATCAATTCTTCTATTTATTTGCAGCAAAGCATCGGCCCAACCAAGGCCACTAAGCAAGATGACTTTAGTCTAACCTGCAACAGGCATGCCTGCTGCTAGGCTCAAGGTGACAGAGGGTATCATCCCGATTAGTGAGTGGAAAAATGTACGAGGTGTTGACCGAAGAAAGGGGTGACTGACTGCTCTTTATGGACCTACTGTAGGCCTATAGATCTGTGTGTTAAAGGCATGTTACCAGTTCCACATCGCTCAGTCTAGATGGATATCAGTGGAAACAGGTTGAGGGAGTAGAGTAACGTGATGGGAACAATCATGTGCGCACAGACATGAAACTGGATTACTGGTCCCGTTTCAGGCGGAAATTTAGCAGAATTCAATATTCATGATGCTTTCAGAGTTTGTCTTCCATGTTTTGATTTGTATTCATGACATGAATACGTGTCTAAGCAATACACAATCCTGTTCTTGATTTGACTTGACGTTTTCCTCGATAATGGGACATCGAAAATGAACAACAGAAATAAGCCTCGTGTTTCTGTGCTACAAATTGAGGATGTACAACGCTGTCAATGCTACATCTGCACTTGTCGTAGAATTGGCTCGTTTAGTTATCCATTCAGATGTTGAACAAGTGGTCTTGTCAAAGCATCCCTAAGTAAACCTACGGCTAAGACTTAGATGAACATGTGTAAAGCTGCAATGACGTCTCGTTGTTACCAAAACTGCACAATCAGCAACTAACTAAATCTTTTTAAACAGGGGTTTACTTTGCAGGGCAGAACTTGACATTTTAGGGACAGATTGACTGATCGAGAGCTCGGAATTTGACAGACAGGTCTGAAATCAGAGTTAACAAAGATGTCAAGGCTCTAATGGTCGGAGCCAAAGCAAACGCAGTGGCAGGGGAAAAAAACAAGCTGCCAGCCTCTTGTAAAAGGGTCTGGGAGGCTGAAGCAGAAAATACCTGTCATTACACATCTTGGGAAAGCTCACAGCCACTTTGGCCATTTATTATATGTTAAAAATAGATATATTATACTTCTGGGGCCAGGGTGTAATAATGCCCTTTAGCCATGTTAAGCTTTAAGACAAATATCTGTGTCTCTCTTTCCAATCCGTCTGGAGGAAATAGGCAAAGGACCAAGTAATGAAGATACTCCAGAAGTAAATCCCGAGCTAGGGAGTGGCATGGAGCGAGAAGTCTTCTCAATAGGCCCACTCTTGCCTCATTTGACTAGCAGGACTCTCCAACCCTGTTCCTGGAGAACTACTGTCCTGTAGGTTCACTCCAACCCCAATCTAGCACACCTGATTCAAATAATTAGCTGGTTGACGAGTTTAATTAGTTTAGTTACAACTGGGGTTGGATTGAAAACCTACAGCAGGGTAGCTCTCCAAGGAACAGGGTCAGAGAACCCTGGACTAGGGTGTGTCGTTTTATATACGTCACCTCTATGGGAAGTTGGATATGTGTGACGGTATTCAAACTCTTACCACAAGGTGGTGCACAAAACACTCCAAGTTTTAGATGATGGCCAAGAAGGTGAAAGCCCCCATAAAAAACAATAGTGATGTACTGAACTGTTGAAAATCCATGATTTACAATTGATTCCTTACTTGTTATTTTATAGAAGAGTAATGATATTCTGTCGGTCAATAGTGGAAAAACGACTGTTTTCGTTAGTCAACTGAAAAGCAGTCCATTTCCATCCACAGTTTATGTGAATAAAGTCATACCATATAAAACAAGTCAGGACAGTTGTGATGGAAACAGGACGTTTCAGTACAATTTTATAAATGCCAACATATAAATTGTTGGTTTGATATGGTGGGATCTTTTTGTGTTGGTAAAATGAATTATGCGAGAAATGGCGGTGGAAATGCCTTCATGCGGAAATATGGATATAATAACCATCATATCAAAGATCATATGGAAGTATACTTGGGCGTAGTGTGTGGTGCTCCCAATACGACTCAGAAACCATGCCGTTTATTAGGCTACATAGGAAATACGTTATGATGCACTTCACAGTGTTGTGAAAGTGCAAGGTGATCTTGGTGCTGCTTTTCAATACATATCGAGGGTCTTATTCTGGTGACATGATGAACGATGCTTGACTGCCGTTTGACAAATCAAAATATGCTCGCTCTTGAATAACCTCATAATGAAGACCAACCTACTTGAACTGTATCTGCAAGCTATTGGCTAGAGTGTAGATGTCAAGACCAGAGTAGGCACAGTAGCAATTTAACGCAACAGATGTTGTGACAAAACTATCGGTTGAGTTGAAAATGCTATGGAAAACACATTGAACATTAGATTTTTTTATTAGGTTCATGAAAATGTTTTTTTTTAAATACATTGTGTGCATTGCATCATCACGCACATATTTTTATCTGCAACAAGTCCATTTGGTGGGAAAAAATGCGCATATTTTCCAGATCTCACATTATAATTTGCTTTTTACTCCCTCCCTTTTTGTCAAGTGGCTTTCTGTGTGTCTTCTTGGTTATTAAACTTGTCCAATTTCGGGTTGGCATGTGTGTGTGTCTTTGATTAAATGCCTAGCTTGTCCTTGCACTTGAACAAAGGAATACAGCACATGCAGACTGCACACACACACACTTTTTTTGTGCCACAGTTTGCTATGCTATCGGGGTGGTCTGCCATGAACCCTCTTCTGTTTGACTCTCAGGATAAACCAGACGTGTGTGTGTGGCTATAAACCCTCATAACCCTAATGTATATTATTCCTCCAAACACCACCACTGACATGTTATAGCCACTGGTTTCCATTTCCTCCCAGGGAAAAGTGCTTCCTAGGTTTCCAACTGCAGGAGAAACAATTATCGCCGCTAGCCGGCGAGACAAGAGAAATGATGTGTCACATGTCATATAAATACATTATTACCTCATTCATGGTCATCCATATCCTCCCTTGGCCAATGAAATGCCATCATCTTCTGGGAGTATGACTAGCCAGAGTTTTGGCCAGAGCAGTCAGCTTCTTACTGTAAGTGAGACAAGCACAGTTATTTGCCCAGGTTTTTTCCCCAGTTATCCAGTTTTCCACCGCTATTTGCATCCAAGGAAAAAGAACAGCGAGTCAGCTAAACGTCTGGCTTTGTGGTTTCTTTAAAAGGGAAGGAATGAACGGGGGAAAATGACTTAACAGCTGGCCTCTTTTCTCACTGTCGTGTGAGTGCGTTATGGATCGCAGCGTAGGAATATGGAGAGTCAGAGGAGGCCTATAGCAGACAGAACTCTTGCTCGCAATTGTATGCCTGTGTGTTGTGAGATCGCTGTCTCTCTTTCTGAATTTAATTGAAGAAGCTATATTGGCATGGATACTGCAAGAACTTACATTACCAAAGCAAATGTATTGGGAGGGACATATTGTACGAATGATGACAGAAAAATCTCCCTATCTGCAATACTCTATTTAATTGTCCTTACAAATGAAAATACACTTCCCAACAATCTTTGAGCCTGCACAGTAATGACAAAAGTGACCTATAAAAATATGCCACCCTGTATTTTCCTTTATGTGGTAAATAAGCAGGAACTGTAACAGTTAAACAAGACCGCAGAGAGTGACTCAGATGGGCTAAATTACAGACTTCGAATATACACAACTCGGTTCCTTCTAATTTAGGTGATATACTTTGGTAACCCTGCCTGTCCATGGAAAACAATATGCATCCTACCTGTAGGCATGGATTAAGTCAAATGTTTGTTTACCTACTGATTGTGGGTTATTTGTTTCAAGGAGTTCCAGCATATTTCTGAAGCAGTGTTGAACCGCATTTGAAATCACGCCCATGAGTCACTTAATGACCAGTGTGCTACCAGATGATGGTTTCTGTGTGTCTGTAGCACAGGAAGTTGGTGGGACCTTAATTGGGGAGCACGGGCTCGTCGTAATGGCTGGATCGGAATAGGTGGAATGGTATCAAACACATGGTTTCCATGTGTTTGATGCTATTCCATTCGCTGTGTTCCAGCCATTATTATGAGCCGTCCTCCCCTCAGCAGCCTCCACTGGCTATGGTTACTTGCATGTCAGAAAATGTTTATATTATAACTGAGGAATGCATCTGGTTTTGTTTGGTCGGATCCATTTAACGTGGCTTCCCTTACCAAAGGGTATTTGGTTATTATTGGTCACGAATTGAAACTGAATTAATTCACAGTGGCAGTTTTTTCTGGGCACCTTCATTGGGCCTCGTGTAAGCTAAGAAACTGTCCTTATTTCTTAATATAATAATTCTCAAAGCTTTTTCACTCTGAGACGTGGCACAAACAGTCTTGTGCTTTAGGACCACCAATCACCCTCGTTCAATGTGTATTTAGTCATCCACCTGGATGCCTGAATAAACCAGCCAGGTCCTCAAAAGGAAAACTCCTCTGTCCTTATAACATCGGGCACACAGCCATGCAATCTCTATAGACAAACATTGGCAGTAGAATGGCCTTACTGAAGAGCTCAGTGACTTTCAACGTGGCACCATCATAGGACGCCACCTTTCCAACAAGTCAGATCGTCAAATTTCTGCCCTACTAGAGCTGCCCCGGTCAACTGTAAGTGCTGTAAAGTGGAAATGTCTAGGAGCAAGAACGGCTCTGCTGCGAAGTGGTAGGCCACACAAGCTCACAGAATGGGACCGCCGAGTGCTTAAGCACGCAGCGCGTAAAAAATTCTTGCATCACATGTGCAGTGCACTGTGCCAACACATGTACAGCTGATTCTCAAGATCTTGCACACTAATGAGATGCTATTGAGCCCACACTACTACACTGTCTGAGCCAAGGACTACATGCTTTCTGGTAAGTTTTGATTACAATACTGGGTGGGGTGAATATATTTTATATGACATACATGATAGGCTAACTAGTAAATTGTAGCCTACAGAGAAGTGTGTTTAAAGTAAGTTTTTGCTACCATGTGGGTTTTAGCTTGCTTGAGCCTGCTAACTGAGGAGTGTTAATTCACCTGTTTCCATACGTTTCATTTTAAAACATTTATTTTACAAAGGAGTTGTTTCATCTAACTGCTTAACTACAAGTACAGTCGTGGCCAAAAGTTTTGAGAATGACACAAATATTAATTTCCACAAAGTTTGCTGCTTCCGTGTCTTTAGATATTTTTGTCAGATGTTACTATGGAATACTGAAGTATAATTACAAGCATTTCGTAAGGGTCAAAGGCTTTTATTGACAATTACATGAAGTTGATGCAAATAGTCAATATTTGCAGTGTTGACCCTTCAAGACCTCTGCAATCCGCCCTGGCATGCTGTCAATTAACTTCTGGGCCACATCATGACTGATGGCAGCCCATTCTTGCATAATCAATGCTTGGAGTTTGTCAGAATTTGTGGGGTTTTGTTTGTCCACTCGCCTCTTGAGGATTGACCACAAGTTCTTAATGGGATTAAGGTCTGGGGAGTTTCCTGGCTATGGACCCAAAATATCGATGTTTTGTTCCCCAAGCGACTTAGTTATCACTTTTGCCTTATGGCAAGGGGCTCCATCATGCTGGAAAAGGCATTGTTCGTCACCAAACTGTTCCTGGATGGTTAGGAGAAGTTGCTCTCGGAGGATGTGTTGGTACCATTCTTTATTCATGGCTGTGTTCCTAGGCAAAATTGTGAGTGAGCCCACTCCCTTGCCTGAGAAGCAACCCCACACATGAATGGTCTCAGGATGCTTTACTGTTGGCATGACACAGGACTGATGGTAGCACTCACCTTGTAATCTTTGGACAAGCTTTTTTCTGGATGCCCCAAACAATTGGAAAGGGGATTCATCAGAGAAAATGACTTTACCCCAGTCCTCAGCAGTCCAATCCCTGTACCTTTTGCAGAATATCAGTCTGTCCCTGATGTTTTTCCTAGAGAGAAGAGGCTTCTTTGCTGCCCTTCTTGACACCAGGCCATCCTCCAAAAGTCTTCGCCTCACTGTGTGTGCCAATGCACTCACACTTGCCTGCTGCCATACCTGAGCAAGCTCTGTACTGATGGTGCCCCATCCCGCAGCTGAATCAACTTTAGGAGACGGTCCTGGCGCTTGCAGGACTTTCTTGGGCACCCCGAAGCCTTCTTCACAACAATTTAACCGCTCTCCTTGAAGTTCTTGATGATCCGATAAATGGTTGATTTAGGTGCAATCTTACTAGCAGCAGTATCCTTGCCTGTGAAGCCGTTTTTGTGCAAAGCAATGATGACGGCACATGTTTCCTTGCAGGTAATGTAACGGCGTTCTTCGTTTGTCGAAAGAAAGTCGGACCGAAATGCAGCGTGGTGGTTACTCATGTCTTTAATGAAGAAAAACGGAACGATACATGAAATAACTAATAAATACAAAAACAACAAACGGAACGTGAAACCTATTACAGCCTATCTGGTGAACACTACACAGAGACAGGAACAATCACCCACGAAATACAAAGCGAAACCCAGGCTACCTAAATACGGTTCCCAATCAGAGACAACGAGAATCACCTGACTCTGATTGAGAACCGCCTCAGGCAGCCAAGCCCATACAACACCCCTACTCAGCCGCAATCCCAATAACCACAAAACCCCAATACGAAATACAACAAAACAAACCCATGTCACACCCTGGCCTGACCAAACAATCAACGAAAACACAAAACACTAAGACCAAGGCGTGACAGAACCCCCCCCTAAGGTGCGGACTCCCGGACGCACCTCAAAACCATAGGGAGGGTCCGGGTGGGCGTCTGTCCATGGTGGCGGTTCCGGCTCGGGACGTGGACCCCACTTCATTAAAGTCATAGTTCCTCCCCTTCGCTTCCCGGGATAATCCACCCTCGCCGCCGACCATGGCCTAATAGTCCTCACCCAGAACCCCACTGAACTGAGGAGCAGCTCGTGATTGAGGGGCAGCTCGGGACTGAGGGGCAGCTCGGGACTGAGGCAGCTCGGGACTGAGGGGAAGCTCGGGACTGAGGGGCAGCTCGGGACTGAGGGGCAGCTCGGGACTGAGGGGCAGCTCGGGACTGAGGGGCAGCTCGGGACTGAGGGGCAGCTCGGGACTGAGGGGAAGCCCAGTACTGAGAGAAAGCCCAGTACTGAGAGGAAGCCCAGTACTGAGATGAAGCTCAGGCAGGTAGTAGGCTCCGGTAGATCCTGGCTGGCTGGCGGATCTGGAAGATTCTGGTTGACTAGCAGATCTGGAAGATTCTGGTTGACTAGCAGATCTGGAAGAATCTGGTTGACTGGCAGATCTAGAAGATCATGGCTGACTGGCGGATCTAGCTGCTCTATGCAGACTGGCAGCTCTTTGCAGACTGACAGCTCTGGCTGCTTCATGCAGACTGACAGCTCTGGCTGCTTTATGCAGACTGACAGCTCTGGCTGCCTCATACAGACTGACAGCTCTGACTGCTCCATGCAGGCTGACAGCACCCTGCAGACTGACAGCTCCTTGCAGACTGACAGCTCTGGCTGCTTCATGCAGACTGACAGCTCTGGCTGCTTCATGCAGACTGACAGCTCTGGCTGCTTCATGCAGACTGACAGCTCAGGCTGCTCCGAAGAGGCAGGAGGCTCCGGCAGCGCTGTAGAGGAGGAAGGCTCTGATAGCGCTGAACAGGCAGGAGACTCCGACAGCGCAGGAGAGGAGAAAGGCTCTGATAGCGCTGAACAGACAGGAGACTCCAGCAGCGCTGTAGAGGAGGAAGGCTCTGATAGCGCTGAACAGACGGGAAACTCCGACAGCACAGGAGAGGCGAGGCGCACTGTAGGCCTGATGCGTGGTGCTGGCACTGGTGATACTGGAGCGAGGACACGCACAGGAAGCCTGGTGCGGGGAGCTGCTACCGGAGGACTGGTGTGTGGAGGTGGCTCTGGATAGACCGGACCGTGCAGGCGCACTGGAGCTCTTGAGAACTGAGCCTGCCCAACCTTACCTGGCTCGATGCCCACTCTAGCCCGGCCAATACGAAGGGCTGGTATGAACCGCACCGGGCTATGCACCCGCACTGGAAACACTGTGCGCTCCATAGCATAACACGGTGCCTGCCCGGTCTCTCTAGCCCCCTGGTAAGCACAGGGAGTTTGCGCAGGTCTCCTACCTGGCGTAGCCAAACTCCCTGTAAGCACCCCCCCAATATTTTTTTTGGGCTGCTTTTCGGGCTTCCATCCGCGTCGCCGTGCTGCCTCCTCATACCAGCGCCTCTCCGCTTTAGCCGCCTCTAGTTCTTCCTTGGGACGGCGATATTCTCCAGGCTGAGCCCAGGGCCCTTCTCCGTCTAATATCTCCTCCCAAGTCCAGAAGTCCTTTGATCGCTGCTCCTCACGTTTAACAGGGAGAGTTGGCTCAGGTCTGAATCCTGACTCTGCCACTCTCTCCCTGAGCCCTCCCCCAATACATTTTTGGGGGTGACTTTCGGGTTTCTTTCTGCGCCGCCGTGTCTTTCTCTTCGACTCCATTCTCCTATAGCCCTCTTCGCACTGCTCCAGCGAATCCCAGGCGGGCTCCGGCACTCTCTCTGGGTCGACCGCCCACCTGTCTATTTCTTCCCACGTAGTATACTCCAAGCTTCTGCTGTCCATAACGTCCTCCCTTCGCTGCTGCCTGTTACCACGCTGCTCGGTCCATGTGTGGTGGGTGATTCTGTAACGGCGTTCTTAGTTTGTTGAAAGAGAGTCGGACCGAAATGCAGCGTGGTGGTTACTCATGTCTTTAATAAAGAAACGACAATACATGAAATAACTGATAGATACAAAAACAACAAACGGAATGTGAAACCTAATACAGCCTATCTGGTGAACACTACACAGAGACAGGAACAATCACCCACGAAAACAAAGCGAAACCCAGGCTACCTAAATACGGCAATGTACCTCACCAAGCAAAGTGAGAAGAATAAGAGCACCACATTGAAGCTGCTCAGCAACACCCGCTGTCATCATGTTTGACAGTCTTCTGGAGGGAAAGGAGTCTCTCCAAGAAATGGCCATATCACAGTCTGCCGATATGGACAGCCCCATCAAGAGGATCCTCCTGGATGATGTATTTTGGGAGAGAGTGGTAAGCAGCCTGAAACTCCTGAAACCTATAGCAGTAGCCATTGCACGGATTGATGGAGACTATACCATCCTGTCTGATGTTCAGACTCTGCTTGCAGATGTAAGAGAAGAAATCCGTACTGCCCTGCCCATTTCCCTGTTGTTCCAAGCAGAGGAACCTGCAGTTCTGAAATACATCAAAAAGCGTAAAGACTTCTGCCTGAAGCCCATACATGCCACAGTGTACATGTTGGACCCCAAGTATGCTGGCAAGAGCATCCCGTCTGGTGCAGAGATCAACAAGGCCTATGGTGTCATCACTACCATGTCTCGCCACCTTGGCCTGGATGAGGGCAAGGTACTTGGCAGTCTGGCTAGGTACACATCCAAGCAAGGGCTTTGGGATGGAGATGCAATATGGCAGTCGTGCCAATATATCTCATCAGCCACCTGGTGGGAGGGACTTTGTGGATCTGAGGCTCTTTCCCCTGTTGCCTCCATCATCCTCCAAATCCCACCACCTCAGAGCGCAACTGGTCCTTGTTTGGGAACACACACACCAAAGCACTCAACAGGCTGACCAATACAAGCGTTGAAAAATTGGTGGCCATCCGGGCAAATTTGCGACTTTTTGAGCCTGACAACGAGCCATCGTAAACAAGGTTGAAAAGTGACAGTGAAGATGAGGCCTCAGAGTCTGATGTTCAAGACATGGATATTAAGGAGGTCCAGGGAGAAGGATGGAAGCCTGAGAGGAAGACAACCAAGCTTTAGTTTCTAGACTATCATTTTACAGATGTATGTTGAAAACGTTTTTGGTAGATGCGATGGATCATTGGGGATCATTCAATATTCCCTGTCTTTTGTTGTTCAGTGAAATCATCCCATGTGAAGAGTCAACTCATTTAATTAAAGTTCAATTCCTAACTAAATTGTTTTTTTTATTTATATTGGAATGATATAATAATTTGCAATTATGTCTACTTACGATAAGGTGAAAGGTTTCTGTTTCTGTCTCTATTTATATGGTAAATATATCCAATGCAAAAAACACCTACATTTAAATAGTATTCATATTAATTTGCATATATTTCTGTTAATTCCCATATATTCCCTTTAATTCCCACAGAAAGTTTCCACCTCTGAAATATTCCCCAAAATGTGCAACCCTATTCAGGCTTCACCATATGGCTTTCAGATGGATAAATTTGGGTTTGAAGATGCCAGGTAAACGCTACCTACCCCAATGCATAGTGCCAACTGTAAATATTGGTCGAGGAGGAATAATACTCTGGGGCTGTTTTCATGGTTCGTGCTAGGCCCTTAGGTCCAGTGAAGGGAAATGGTAATGCTACAGCATACAATGACATTCTAGACTATTCTGCGCTTCCAACTTTGTGGCAACAGTTTGGGGAAGGCCCAAACTGTTTTAGCACGACATTGCCCCCATGCACAAAGTGAGGTCCATACAGAAATGGTTTGTTGAGATCGGTGTGGAAGAACTTGACTGGCCTGCACAGAGCCCTGACTTCAACCACATCGAACACCTTTGGGATGAATTGGAACGCCGACTGCGAGCCAGCCCTAATTGCCCAAACTCAGTGCCCGACCGCACCAATACTCTTGTGACTGAATGGAAGCAAGTCTCCGCAGCAATGTTCCAACATCTAGTGGAAAGCCTTCACAGAAGAGTGGAGGCTGTTTTATCAGTTAAGGGGGGACCAACTCCATATTTATGCCCATGATTTTTGGAATGAGATATTCGACGAGCAGGTGTCCACATACTTTTGGTTATGTAGTGTCCACCAAAATGTATATTGTTACAAAGTACCACCCAAACAAATGATCTGAATAAAAGACCAAATACGGGTGTCAAATAAAATACACAATATATTGTATTTAAAATACAGAAAATACAAAAGTCGATTCCCATGTGGACCAAATTCACTGCATTATCCTTTCTCTGGAAGTGCATGACATTCATGGCACAAGCGTGGAGCCCAGCCAGCAAAGTTGCAAACCCCAGGTTGTATGTAACATGCAACCTGGGGTTTAAATCTACATTTGCAGTATTTGATACCTGTCACCCCAGTCTGATTAGAAGAACCCACCTGGCCACCTGGATCTCTCTGGAGCACCACTCACTCTCCGGTAGCAGCGGCTGATCACACAGATGGTCTTTCTGCTCCCGTAGATGGCGTCTGTGTTGTTGTCTATGATGGGTTTGCCTGTGGGATACAGTTGCAAACCAATCCTTGGTAAGTACAATGTCTGTGTCACTACTGTCCAATTTCCTGCTCTCGTCAAGAAATCCTATAGGATTAGTGATTTTTCCAATAGAACCCTATAGGATTCTCACAATCCTATCGGATTTGGTGTCACCTCTCAAAATCCCTTTTGAATCCTATTGCACTACTTTTTTCCTAATGGATTAGTCTTTTTTTATCATATTGAATCCTACAGGATTCTCACAGTCCTATAAGATTTTGTGGAACCTGTTTCGTAATCCTAGTGGAATTTTATTGAACTACTTTTTCTACTGGGACTCAAAGGTAATCATATTGGACTCTATATGAGTCTCACAATCCCATAAGATTTTGTATCACCTCTATCAGAATCCAATTGGAATACTATTGGACTACCTTTTTCCCTATTGGAAAAAATATATAATCTGATAAATAATCCTATAAATCTTGTAGGATTTTTTTTTTATACCCCAATTAGAATCCTATTAGAACTTTCTTCATTGAACCCAATAAATAATAGTTTGTTGTCAGAACTTCCAGTACAATACAATGACATGAATCACAAACTGTTTGCCGATCATAAACAACAGTTGTATATTCATTTCTGTTTTATTCACCTGTAAGAAAGCCTGCCCCTTTAAGAGTGAGTGATTAAGTCACAGCTAGCACAAGCCGGCAGTGTTTATTAGCCTAACTCCCAAGTTCAGCTCGCCAACTGTGGCTGTGCAAAGAATCTCAGTATTTCGAACATTATTATTCTGTTTTATCCTTCACTGTGCGTGAATGCAAGAACTGTGCGAAAAATATTTGTGTCCTTATGTTTCCTGATGAATTTGTCAATGTTTTTGTCATATTTTCGTCATTGTACATCATTTTATTCACACATTTTTATGCTACGGTGGTTCCTCCTTTAAATGTTGCGTCATACTGCGGGACACCCTGCGTGCTGCTGCAGCATTCTGTGGCACATCATTTAATTCTCAGCCACTTCTTCTGTTACTGCAAGTTATTGCTAGTTTGACCACCAGAGGGCATCTTTGAGAAGCATTTGATAGTATTCCGTATTGGCATTACCAGAGAATTTGTAACCTTTTTTGTAATAACATAGTTTATGGGATTGATTTTGAGAAATTTGGCTTAATTAATTTGATTAATATTATGGTGTTTCCATTCAGAGAAAATGTGTCAGTTTGTAAATTCAGTCCGTTTCGCTCTCGGAGTGCACACAGGACGTTCAGGCCGAGGAGTAGGGTTGATTTGAGCATTCTGGCATTAAAACGGCAGTCAAGCACCCAAGCTAACGTTGGCTGGCTACTTCCAGACACAAATGAGACCACTCTGACCATTTTACTCGCCCTAGCAGAGCTGGTAAGGCAGTTTTCGTGTTATCCAGAGCGTTGGTGACTGTAAATGTGCTGCTGGAAACAATTTATTTACGCTTTTTTTCCGACGTTTACTGACACCAGCCATATTCAACGGGTGTTGAGTGCTCGTAAAGTAATTACTCTACGCTCTGGTACACTCAGATGAGAGTGCTCTGAAATCCGTGTAGATAGTAGGCTGGACACATGACATTTTTAACAACGTTATTTTCTGACATAAACTAGATAATTTCATCCGCCGTGGAGCCCAGTTATGACTATATTTCCCAAGTGCTTGCCGTCGTTTTGAAGTAATCGTGAAAAAAACGGGCCTTATTTTAGTGCATTTTTCACCCTGCCAGCTCCTATTAGTTCTATTGAGCACTGTGGCACCAACTCGCCTTCCCAAACATTCTATTCCCAGCTTATTGTTCAACGTCACAATGCCTGATTCACTATTCTTTGCAGTGAGACCTGCTCACATTGTTTTATAGTTCAAATGTAAACAACAAAAATAATATTGGAACTCTGTGGTCTTCCCATTGTCTTCTAATGCATTTATAACACCTAGATAATGAACTTCCTTCAATACAGTGTTTCACATTCTCCACGGGTTGAAATTAAGTATCGAATTGAAATACTGTGTCCTCAGATTAATGCAGATGAAGGGAGTTAGATATGTATAGTTTTTTTTCTGTATATATGAATTACAAATCAATCATGTTTATAGTCTATTGCATAGTTACAATGTGATCAGTGAATATATTCAATGTACAGGTGTCACGCCCTGACCTTAGTTATCTATGTTTTCTGTATTATTTTGGTCAGGTCAGGGTGTGACGAGGGTGGGTATATGTGTTTTTGTCCTGTCTAGGGTTTTTGTATGTTTATGGGGTTTTCTGGTCTAGGTGTTTATATGTCTATGGTTGCCTAGATTGGTTCTCAATCAGAGGCAGCTGTTTATCGTTGTCTCTGATTGGGGACCATATTTAGGTAGCCATATTCCTTGGATAGTTTGTGGGTTATTATTCTATGTTTAGTTGCCTGTTCTGCACTAGCCATATTGCTTCACGGTTCGTTATGTTTAGTTCTGTTCAGTGTTCTCTCTTTATTAAAGAGTTATCTTCGCTTACCACGCTGCACCTTAGTCTCCTCTTTATGACGACGTGACAACAGGCAACAATGTGGGAATCTCAGGCATGGTAGAACTACAGTACCTGTGTATTTCGGACTTGCATCCTTGGCACAATAAAGTTATTATATTCTACTCTATCCATAGGCTTCATTAATGCCATTCAGACTTGAAGTTGATACAACAACTATGACAGCTGAGGTTCATAAATTGGTATGAATATTAGTTCAGAACCTAACGTTTTTAGGGTCCATACACAGATCGGCTACATACTGTAGATAGCTACAAATAGTTAGCTAGCTATGTTACTTCAGCTGCATTGCAAGGCAAGCTTGCACAATTGTACATTCAATTTGCAGTAAATGCTTTAGCAAGCTAGATTCTTTACATCCACTGTTTCACAAGACGACAGCCTGGTTTGCTGGTTTTGTCAGGAGTCCCTAAAACATTAAACAACACAAATTACAAATGAATTCTCCTAACATTAGCTAGCTGGCTAATGTTAGCTCGTCAGATAATTTACAAAAATCGCTATTTAACAAGTTAACTTTATGACATAAACATATTTCTTTGTCTCTACCTTTACTAACATATTCCTCTCAATTGTACATTTTTTGCTTGACTCGTTATGACGTTATAACAACTTACATCTGGCTCCACTGTAATGTTTTGTCAGCCATCTTTGTTGAAGCACGCCATGAAGGCAAGGGTGGCTCGCGTCAAAATTCATCATTGGAACCACTCGATATGATTGTTCATATAAAAACCTTGGGACCCAAATGCATAATGAGTGCTCTAACTCCCCCTTGTGGTGGTCTGGAGCAATGAAGCCGTGACGCTGGGTACGAACCATTGTAGCTAGGTGAATCACCCAGCAGGTAACATTGATACAATCATTTTCTGGTTGTAAACAGCTTTTCTGGTTGAGAAGACATATTAACCGATTACAACCAATGGGTTAATTACAAGCAGGTAAATACTTATACTTGTGGTGGGTGAGGAGGACCAAGGAAGTGGTGGAGATGAAGCAGAAGAAGCCTATGTCTACCCAATAGGAGTGGATGTCGAGGTCCAACAGTTTATTGCCGCTTTGATCATACGGGGATTTGCAGACCAAGTCATGAGCATAAATAACTTGTCTGGCTATTGTTCTTCACCCACTGGATGAACCAAGCATTCCTGCAGTCACAGCCCACTGAACACGCACTGGTTGAATCAATATTGTTTCCATGTCTATTTTCTAATGAAATGACATCGAACCAACGTGGAATAGACGTTGAATTGACATCTGTGCCCAGTAGGAGGTAAAATAGTTATCTTGCTTGTATGGGGAAGTCTAAAGACAGTTGTTGGCCATAGGTTAGGTGGAGCTGTGTCAGCATTGGAATTGGACGAAACAGCTCTGTAAGGAAGGCCTGATATAACTTCATAACTGATGTCAAGGTACACCGACTGAAGGGTCTTAATACCAAAACCTGCAATGAAAAATTATAATGATCTCCGAACTTCAATAAAACATTTTTTTTGGTCAGCAGATTCTCCTATCCAGAGCATTTTACAGGAGCAATTAGGTTTAAGTACCTTGCTCAATGGCATATCGACAGATTTTTCACCTAGTCAGCTCTGGGATTCGAACCAGCAACTTTTCAGTTAATGGCCCAGGGCTCTTAAAGAACATGAATGTTGGGACCAACTATATCCAGACCTTGGGTAATACTTTCAAGGAGGGTTTGCAGAAACTAGAGACATTGGACTTAAATCAATCTGAACAGAATACTTTAAAAGATTATGATCACTAAATAATTTAAATGGATCTGGAAATCACATTTTCCATTTGAAACCTGGGACCTTTGAGGGACTTGGCCAACCTTCAAATCAAATCTTATTGGTCACATACACATGGTTTGCAGATGTTATTGCGAGTGTAGTGAAATGCTTATACTTCTAGATCCGACAGTGCAGCAGTATCTAACAGGTAATATCTAACAATTCCACAACAAAACCTAATACACACAATCTAGTAAAGGAATGGGATAAGAAAAAATATATGGATGAGCAGTGACAGAGCGGCTAAGATGCAATAGATAGTAAAGAATAGATAGTGAAGGATACAGTATACATTATATACATATGAGATGAGTAATGCGAGATATGTAAAAATTCTTAAAGTGGCATTATTAAAGTGACTAGTGTTCCATTTATTAAGTCTGGTGGTGGTTGTTTTAACAATCTGATGGCCTTGAGATTGAAAAACAGATTCTATCTCTCTGTCCCAGCTTTGATGCACCTGTATTGACCTGCCTGCTCTTCCGGATGGAAGCGGAGTGAACAGGCAGTGGCTCGAGTGGTTATTGTCCTTGATCTTTTTTGCCTTCCTGTGACATCTGTTGTTGTAGGTGTCCTCGAGGGCAGGTAGTTTGGCCCCGGTGATGCGTTGTGCAGACCAGACCACTGAGGAACTTAAAACGTTCCATCTTCTCCACTGCTGTCCCATCCATGTGAATAGGGGGGTGCTTCCTTTGCTGTTTCCTGAAGTCCACAATCATCTCTTTTGTTTTGCTGACATTGAGTGAGAGGTTATTTTCCTGACAACACACTCCGAGGTCTCTCACCTCCTCCCTGTAGGCTGTTTCGTCATTGTTGGTAATCAAGCCTACCACTATTGTGTCGTCTGTGGCCACGCAGTCATGGGTGAACAGGGAGTACAGGAGGAGGCTGATAACACACCTTTGTGGGGCTCCAGTGTTGAGGAACAGCGGAGTGGAGGTGTTGTTTCCTACCTTCACCACCTGGGGGCGGCCCATCAGGAAGTCCAGGTTCCAGTTGCACAGGGCAGGGTCGAGGCCCAGGGTCTCAAGCTTAACGATGAGTTTGGAGGGTACTGAGTCTATTTGCGGTGTGATGTTTCAGTAGGGTAAACCACATTTTGAGGTATGAATTACTCAAAAACAACAACATATTTTGGCAGGCCGTAACCATTGATTAAAAGCTGGCTTCCAATAGGCTTGCCCATGCCCAGAGTTCACCACCTCATTAAAGGAGTACAATATTTCCAAGCTAAACAAATAATGATAGGGAGAGACTCTCCTGTGTACACACACAATGAATAACTGGGGGGCAGTCCTCCTGGGTCAGCAGTAAAGGATTCAGTTCTGCTGAATGCTGAGCTGTAGTCAATGAACAGCATTCTTACGTAGGTATCCCTCTTGTCCATATAGGATTGTGCAGTGTGATGGCGATTGCATCGTCTGGCGACCTATTGAGGCGGTAAGCAAATTGAAGTGGGTCTAGGGTGACGGGTAGGGTGGAGGTGATAGGATTCTTGACTAGTCTCTCAAAGCACTTCATGATGACAGAAGTGAGTGCTACGGGGCGTTAGTTTAGATACCTTAGCTTTCTTGGGAACAGGAACCATGGTGGCCATCTTGAAGCATGTGGGGACAGCAGACTGGGATAGGGATTGATTGAATATGTCCGTAAACACACCAGCCAGCTGGTCTGCGCATGCTCTGAGGACGCGGCTCGGGATGCCGTCTGGGCCGGCAGCCTTGCGAGGGTTAACACGTTTACATGTTTTACTCACGTCTGCCACGGAGAAGGAGAGCCCACAGTCTTTGGTAGCGGGTCACGTCAGTGGCACTGTATTGTCCTCAAAGCGCTCAAAGAAGTTGTTTAATTTGTCTGGAAGCAAGACGTCTTGTTTCTTGTCTTACAATACTCCATCTGTCATCAAATCAGTATTATATGCTATGTTCACAGGACTAGAAGCGTAAGAAACTCTGATATATATGTAATGCTTTCTTCTATGAAACAGATAAACCAATCACTCCACCGTTCTCTAACATGTCATCTCTAGATTACCTGATGATTGACAATCATAGTCCCCGGGGAGTACCTTGTAGTTTACCGCTTATTATTGTAGGTACCCTAGTGGTTAATCAGCTGTGGTTGGCAAAGGATGGGGGAAAAGTGTGACTCCACTCAGGATAATGCTGGGTTGGGCAGGTTGTGTGATTAAAAGTGAGAGAGGCTGAAATTTAACCACGGAAATGGAACCTTCTTCTGGGCTTTTAAAATAAATCCCATACATAGCCAGCAAAACAGCCTAAAATGTTTTGCAATGTTTCTTAGTGGACAATTCCAGGTATTCTCTCCCTGTTCCAGTCCGTTTTCTTCTGTTTGAAGCATAATGAACACGACCTAGCCCTTTCTGCTTTGCCACTTCCCGCCTAAACAGTCCCAGCAATGTCTCATCAGTGTCAAATTCCTCTGGGTCTTGCCACTTCTGCCAAGGCAGAGGACATCTACAAAGCACCATTCACTCACAGTTTAACCCCAAGGATGGGATGCCTCACTATGTGTGCTTGCTTTGCATACTGCTCTTTGGGGTTAAGAAGACAATGTTGTCATTGATACACTTTCAGAAATCATTAGCAGAAGAGGAACTTTGTGAAGTTCAAAAGTCTTCGTCAACTTTTGTGTACAGAAACATTGCGTGTACTCACTCTGATTGAAATAATCCTACATTCACATAAATTAAATATTCACATCTGGAATTTCGAAATGATTGGTATAGTGTTCATTGACCAGAATAAACCAATTGAAATGGATTATAAACTTATTGTAAATGCATTATTCATGGTTACCTGCAGGCGTACGTTATATTCAATAAATACTTTTTCATAGGCTGCATCATCCCATCGCCTTCTTTGCATGCTCTCTGCGACTCTAGTCTATTCTCTCTCGTTGCTTACCTGCAGCATCAGCAATTTGCCCGAATGCTGCACTGACTGACGCACTCTCCCCCTTCGTCTCTCCTCTCTACCCACCACATTTCTCTTATATTCCCCCTTGCAATAAAACCATGTCTGATCCTTTCCATTAAAACGTCATCAATCGTCACGAATAAGCCTACGTTGAGACGTCGCTCAAACAGTTCAACTGCATTGCCATGTATGTCATCCCATCCCACTTTTACCCCATCCCTTTACACGGACACATTCTCCTCCATCCTCTTAGTTGAATGACAAAAGTGGGCAGTTCAAGATTTCATATTTGCCCTCACTGTCTCAAACTCTCTCTTTTCTTCCTCTCCTTTGCAGCCGGTCGGACGTACGCGTCCCATACCTGCATAGAGTTCTCAGTATTCTTGGGTACAGTATTGAACGTCGCAATATCCCGCGCGCACTGCACCAATTGAGGGAGCCGATGCCGAAAAGACTTCCCATCCTTTCAACCCCCAAAATATTAGAAAATCCAGGATTGGACAACCATTAATCGAAATGTTTGTCGAAATAATGCGGTAGGTGTCGTTTTATTCATAATTTAGCCTAACAAGTTTGGACCGATGGCTAAATTAGGGCAGAAAGTTATATATATATATATATATATATATATATATATATATATATATATATATATATATATATATATATATATATATATATATATATATATATATATATATATATATTAGCCTGCACTTATGTGTGACATGCAATTTTATTTTTTTCCTCTCATTGCTTTCCTTCCCCGGTGGTCCTGAATTTAGCCTACTCTTATTTACATGGGCTACAAGCAGGATTAGACCGTTTAGGGGTCGTATTTCTTTTAAACTCACCTGCGCCCTCAGAATCTTTTTTTCTTAAGAATAATGTTCCACGTTTCTTATTCTACAGTGAAAATCGGATGCGTAATTTGAACATCTTTTCATCAGATTGAGAATAAATCCAGTAGCATAACTTTTCATTTCACAATGTCTCTGCATTGTCCTTTGACGGATGCATCTTTAACTTTGCAGCTTAAAGTTTAATACTAGAGTTTTGCAAGATGTTCCACAAACTGTATTTCCACATCAATACGCACTTTCATCAAGCAGTATTATTTAGTAAGAGACACCTTCCGCCCATGGTTGGCTTAACCCGTGCGTCATCTAAGTAACATAATTTTAAACAATCCATCAGTTTAAACTAGAGATATGTTTTTTTTTGTGTACATGGGCTGCGTCTCAATGACCACATCCACATATGTCAGCCTTCTGCATCTGTGGTGGAAGGTGGCCAAGCTACAGTGGTGTTTGTCAAACCATGAGATCCAAAAATCAATCTTCTCACAAATAAAATGTGTAGCATCCAAAAGGGTTTGGCCTACAAACTAAAGTGACCACTCTATGGAAAGATGAGAATCTCAGGAATACTATGGTGTTCATACAAATTAATGTAAGTATGAGTGTAGTTTTGTGCAAACAAAAGTAAGGGGTTAAATATTTGTTCCAAAAAGCAAAATATTTCCTGACACTTATAAACCTTATTCCTTATGATTTTTTTTTGTTGTCCATTTATGAATGTATTATTCAATATGTTTCTAGTGGCAATAGTAGTAAATGCCAAATAAAACATTTTATCAAATCATACATATATATATATATATATATATATATATATATATATATATATATATATATATATATATATATATATATATATATACCTAAAGGGGTACTAAAATTAAAAATCAAGGCTTAGACTTTTAGGTCTTAGCTCTTTTTGTAATGTAGAAACCTAAACACCATTAAACTCTCTCTCTATTCCCTCCATCCATTTAAGCACAAAATAACTTTCCTTCACCACTCGTTGTTTTGCTGTCCTCTAGTACAGTACCACTCCTCGTACTTCTCAGTTTCGACAGGGTCATAAATAACACCTCTCTCACTGTCTTTAGTCTTTACTTGTCCTTTTCTCTTTCTCCCACTCTGTCTATTCCCACTGGGCACACACTGGTTGAATCAACTTAGTTTCCACGTAACTTCAATGAAATTGAAGGAATAGACGTTGAATTGACGTCTGTGCCCAGTGAGTTTTCTCCTCCCTGCAAGCTCTCTATCCCCCCTCTGTCCCTCTCTCTGTCCCCCTCTCTAATGTAGTCTCTTAGTGGACATGTTGCCTTTGGCATCACAGGCTTTGGTGCAGCCAAAAACGTGATTTTGCTGTGTTTTATATATATATTTCCACACTCTGAGGTTGGAATAATACTGTGAAATTGTGAAAAGGATGATAATGCCCTTTTAGTATAAGAGCTGTTTGAAAAGACAGCCTGAAATTGTAGCATTTTTTGGTAGGATGGAGTTTTGGCCTGCCTGGTGACATCATCAATAGAACAATAAGGTGGAGAGTTCCAAACCTTTCTGCCAATAACAGCTAGTTTTCAGTTTTCCACTCCCCACTCAGACCACTCCCAGACAGTCTTAGCAAAATTATTTTTGTTTCTTTTTGAGAATTTTTATAGAAAACAATCACAGTAAGGTACTTTATTCTTACCCAGAAATAAAAAAAAATGGCTGCTTTGGACATTAAAGCCTAATAAGTAGCAACTGTGGTGGGACGAAAACGTGGTGATATTTCATTTTAACATGAACTATTTTCTAAAGAGAGTCGTTGCTTATTCACATGATGGGTTTTGACCCCTGCGGCACTGCTTAGGCACTTTAATCTAGTGGCACCAATAGGATTCTAGCTAATAACTACCAAACTATTATCAATATTGAACTTCAGGGCTCATTTTAACCAACCTATGATGCCAGATATGGTTTCAAATTGCTGGTGACACGGTGGGCATATATTACTTGTTACTATCGCTAGCTTGTGTACTTTGTTGCTACAAAGGTTGTTGTCTATATCCCATATTACAGTAGAACACCCACCCCCCAAGATATTTTTGAGCGATACGGTCTTGAAAAACAAATGTTATTGCCACTATTGGTTGTGAATGTGAACTTCTGAAGAGTTCATCAACCACTGGTAGGTTGTACAACTATGTTGAAACCAGAGTTGGGGTCAATTCAATTTCAATGCTTCTTTAGTTTATTTGAAGACACTTTCTGATGACTCTGGGTGCAATCAAATGACATTTTCAACCAACCGTTTCACACTCAAGAAGCTGACATTTCAATAGTGGGGTGGTTGTGTGATTCACACACTTTTTGATGGCTAAATGAAATGGAAGGATGGATGGATAAACTTAATAGATATATTAGCATTTACAATCTCTATGGAATCTCCAGTCCAGCCCAAAGAATATAGAATAATCCTGACTAGAGATTTCCAAGTCAATGACATCAATCTCCCATTGAAATCAATTCCTGATCAACATGGAAGTTCGAATTACAGCACACACACATTTCTCAAGTTACGATGCGGCCGTAAGTTGGGGGAGTTGGGAGAGTAATTTTCCCCAAGGGACTTTTTTTTATGTTAAAAGATACGAGTGATTTATGAATTTGAGGAAGCAGGTTTGAGGAACAAGCAAAACAAAGTATCTAAGGTCTACATGGTTGTTAAGGGGATATTTCACCCAAATTACATTGTTTCCTTTCAATCCAAAGTGTGGATATTCGTTTCAGAGTAAGGAAACAAATATGTCATGTGGGTGAAGTATCCATTTAACAGACAAGGTTGTTGGGGAGATTCAGAGGTAGTACTTAAAAAAAGGGAACTTGAACTAGCCTTCTGTGTTCATTGAACAAGGGGAAGTTAGACAAATGAACTAGGGTTACGTGGGTTAGACCAGTGATGAAGAGACTAAGAGCCGAGAGAATTAAAAACAAGGGGCCAACATTCTCTTGTGTGTATCTGGGCCAGAACATTTCTTTTTGCAATTTTCTATAAAACAACATGTGGATGTTGTGCCCTTGCTAGACCGTGCAGAGACTGCTAAAATCCTCTGCTTCCCCTGTGACACAGTCTCCTCAGTCTCCTCATCCAGGGAAATCAGGACATCATGCACCTTTCTTGTCTTTCATCCCACCCTGCAGGAGGCGAGAGCAGGACGCTCTGAGTGCACTCTGTTTCTCTGGCTTTCACCACACAGCCTCGGGGACTGTGGGCTTCTTTAGTTCAACTCAGTAATGGACACGGTATATAGGGGGGCATAAGCAGAAAAGTGAGAGGTGTCCATATAAGTGAATGGGCCTGAACAAGTACTGATGGAAGTGGAGAGCAGGAGGTAAGGAGGGAGAGTAAGATTATTTCTAAACAAAAAACGCTCCATTAAGCAACCTTGAAATGAAGTGACGGAAAACGTAACCTCACTAAAATGGTTTCAAGAGTCAGTACTGTCTTACCCAGAGCTTATAGCTGTTTGTGTGATTTGACCTTGATATGGCTATTGTACAATACAGTACAGTACAAGTGTTTGACATCATAATAAAGTGCATCATGGGTTGCGATAACCTATTTTCGAAGTCCCCGCAATACCTCCTCGACAGCTACATAAGCGGTCTGTTTGCATTGTGCCTGTCTTTTTGTGTCTGCATAAAGCGTCCATCATGGTCCAAACCATGTGTTCTACAATAATGGACCTTTGGCTTTCAAATTTTCAGCGCGGCTCAAGCAATTCTCTTCAACTGTCAACACATTCAAATGAAAAAAGGACGCGTACATGGAGCCACGTTGGTTGGGAATTTTAGGAAGGTGCGCATTCGGACTGTGCGTCCAGCGTAGCTATGTCACAATGGGACGCAATACTATCACCTCTCAGCGTCTGTGGATAAAAGAGCTGGTGGAAAGAGCCCTATTTTGTACTGTGTGTACCATGTGCTTGAGGATATTGCACAGGCAGCTTTTTCTGGACATGGCAGTGCTGTTGGTGGCGTCTCTGGGCCACGCTTGAGTTATATTCCCTGTTTTCTTAATTAAAAAGAACAGAAAAGCTGACTGCAAAATAACTGGCCAAGGACGTTCTTTCTGAAAGATGTGGCCAAGAGGCACCCAACAAATCAGGCCTGACTGCCATTTTATTCACTGTCATCAGTCTGTCGCCATCAGGATGAACACAAACCTGTGTTTACGGATACTTGGTAACAATGGTTCAGTTTGAGAGGCCCTTGGTTAGTGTTCTCTTCATGTGGTGATTGCTTTTCTTCAAGTCCTGTTTTAAGTGATTCCTAGTAGCTTTTGGCTTGTTTTTCCATGAAATAAAGAAAACGGGCCAGTAACTCTTGTCCTGTAATTTTCCAATGTGGACGTTTGTAAGAGAATGGGTATAAAGTGAAACACAGTGTGCAGCTGTCCACTCGCGCGCCGCTCGCCTTTTGTCCGACGTTTTCCAGTCAAGAATATTAATGGCTGCCTGTCTGTGGAGCTAACCCAGCTGGCACCAATACAAACAACATTTATTCAACCACAAGGCAGTGTCGGTTTATACGACACTTGTGTCTGTTTGTCTGCTCTGTGTTTGGATTCCTTTGACTGGATTTGATATACAGTAACAGCAATGATGAGAATAAGGGTGGGATTTAAAAAAAGCATAGATTAATGATCTGATTGCTGCAATTGACTCAATTGCGAGCGACTTCAGAGTTGAAGCGTGAGGTTGAATTTATCTGCTGTTTTGGTCCTGTAGCCACCACTTTGTAGCTGCGTGAAGCACACCCGTACCTGCGCAGACACTACAGTTGAAGTCAGATGTTTACATACACTTAGGTTGGAGTCAATTTTCAACCACTCCACAAATTTCTTGTTAACAAACTATAGTTTTGGCAAGTCGGTTAGAACATCTACTTTGTGCACGACACAAGTAATTTTTCTAACAATTGTTTACAGACAGATTATTTCACTTATAATTCACTGTATCACAATTTCAGTGGGTCAAAAGTTTACATACACTAAGTTGACTGTGCCTTCAAACAGCTTGGGAAATTCCAGAAAATGATGTCATGGCTTTAGAAGCTTCTGATTGGCTAATTGTGTAAGGGGGCGCATACTGGCGGCAGAGAAGTCAGACGCAGGATAGAAAACTGTTTCCAGCGGTGCAGTTTATTAAACAAAAACTCACCGGGAAACATAACAAATATAACAAATGGGTACAATACCCTACGCACGCCAGGACAAATGTGCACAAAAACTTACAAATAACATTGACCGACAAACACATGAGGGGGAATAGAGGGTTAAATACACAACATGTAATTGATGGGATTGAAATCAGGTGTGATACAAGACAAGACAAAACCAAAGGAAAATGAAAATAGGATCAGCAATGGCTAGAAAGTCGGTGACTTCGAACGCCGCCCGAACAAGGAGAAGGACCAACTTCGGCGGAGGTCGTGACAAATTGACATCATTTGAGTCAATTGGAGGTGTACCTGTGGATGTATTTCAAGGCCTACCTTCAAACTCAGTGCCTCCTTGCTTGACATCATTGGAAAATCAAAAGAAATCAGCCAAGACCTCAGAAATAGAATTGTAAACCTCCACAAGTCTGGTTCATCCTTGGGAGCAATTTCCAAATGCCTGAAGGTACCAGGTTCATCTGTACAAACAATAGTACGCGAGTATAAACACCATGGGACCACGCAGCCGTCATACTGCTCAGGAAGGAGACACGTTCTTTCTCCTAGAGATGAACGTACTTTGGTGCGAAAAGTGCAAATCAATCCCAGAACAACAGCAAAGGACCTTGTGAAGTTGCTGGAGGAAGCAGGGAGGAATGTACACAGTAAAACAAGTCCTATATCGACATAACCTGAAAGGCCGCTCAGCAAGTAAGAAGCCACTGCTCCAAAATCGCCACAAAAAGCCTGACTACGTTTTGCAACTGCACATGGGGAGAAAGATCATACTTTTTGGAGAAATGTCCTCTGATCTGATGAAACAAAAATAGAACCGTTTGGCCATAATGACCATCGTTATGTTTGGAGGAAAAAGGGGGAGGCTTGCAAGCCGAAGAACACCATCCCAACCGTGAAGCACGATGGTGGCAGCATCATGTTGTGATGGTACTTTGCTGCAGGAGGGACTGGTGCACTTCACAAAATAGTTGGCAACATGAGGATGGGAAATGATGTGTATATATTGAAGCAACATCTCCTCAAGACATCAGTCAGGAAGTTAAAGCTTGGTCGCAAATGGGTCTTCCAAATGGACAATGACCCCAAGCATACTTCCAAAGTTGTGGCAAAATGGCTGAAGGACAACAAAGTCAAGGTATTGGAGTGGCCATCACAAAGCCCTGACCTCAATCCCATATATTTTATGGGGGGCAGAACTGAAAAAGCGTGTGCGAGCAAGAAGGCCTACAAACCTGACTCAATTACACCAACTCAGTCAGGGGGAATGGGCCCAAATTCACCCAACTTATTGTGGGAAGCTTGTAGAGGGCTACCCAAAACATTTGACCGAAGATAAACAATTTAAAGGCAATGCTACCAAATACTAATTGAGTGTATGTAAACTTCTGACCAACTGGGAATGTGCTGAAAGAAATAAAAGTTTAAATTAATCACTCTACTATTATTCTGACATTTCACATTCTTAAAGTAAAGTGATCCTAACTGACCTAAGACAGGGAATTGTTATTAGGATTAAATGTCAGGAATTGTGAAAAACTGAGTTTAAATGTATTTGGCTAAGGTGTATGTAAACTTCCGACTTCAACTGTATGTGTGACCGTGTGAGAGCAAAGTCTTGCATCGTTCTCATCTCAATTTCTGCGGTGCTGCTCATGCCAACGTCGTAATGCCGAGACTACCTTGAAGTCATATAGAATCATATTTATTGATAGTTCAACTGTCTCTGTCCATGTAATTACTTTGTAAAGACACAGTTTTAAACACATGCTTTGAAGTGGTCCCGAAATGCTCATAGTCAAAGGGACATATTGGAACATGACTTTCAGTTTCACTGAACTCATCAGAGTGAGCAGTAGTAGTTTATTACATTTTACATGTAGGTCGTACTTGGCAGCTAAAAGCTGAATTGCACACAACACATACAAGTAAACAAATCTCAAAGCACATGAAAAGCAAAACAAGCATCAATTAAGAATATGAATGGCGTGAGTATAGGTCTGGACTACAATATTCTTAGTACTTAAAGCCTCAAACAGATCGTGCAACAACCGCATATACATACAGTGGGGAGAACAAGTATTTGATACACTGCCGATGTGTTTTTTTAGATTCCGTCTCTCACAGTTGAAGTATACCTATGATAGAAAATTACAGACCTCTACATGCTTTGTAAGTATGAAAACCTGCAAAACCGGCAGTGTATCAAATACTTGTTCTCCCCACTGTATGTAGCTACAACCCGCACCAGAGTAGCTACTGTACAAGCCCTTTAACACAAACAGCTCAGAGTAGGCAATGTGGTATCTCCTGCACTTATCTCTTCAGTACCATTACTTGTATCATGATGTAAGGCAGGGTTACCCCAACTGGTGGCCCGCGGGCCAGGTTTTATTTGTACCCCCAAGTTTTCTGAACAAAAAACAACAACAAATTATTAAGACAAATTTGGGTGGAATTTTCATTGTTGGACATAAAAGACTGTAAAAACACCAGGAAATCAGCTCCAAGTGATTTTAATTGAAGAAATCTGTTGCCAAGCATTCCAATGCATAACAGAGAGACACATGATTGTATACAAATGTAAGCAAGGTTTGAAATGATTGTTTTAGTCAAACATTATATCTGTTTGGGCTTCTTGTGTTCAATTTGCAGTCTATAAAGTATTTGTAATTATGTTCTGGCCCCCCGACCATCCACTCCAGAAATAAAATCGGCCCGCGGCTGACTCTAGTTGATGATCCCTGATGTATGGTGACCTTAGGTATCCAGAGAAGTGTACATGTATAACATACAGTGCATTTGGAAAGTATTCAGACCCCTTGACTTTTTCCACATTTTGTTATGTTACAGCCTTATTCTAAAATGTATTAAATAAGTGTTTTCCCTCATCAATCTACACACAATACCCCATAATGACAAAATGAAAACAGGTATTTGGAAAATTCAGCAAATGTCTTAAAAATAAAAACAGAAATACCTTATGTAAATAAGTATTCAGACCCTTTGCTATGAGACTAGAGCTCAGGTGCATCCTGTTTCCATTGATCATCCTTGAGATGTTTCTACTATAATGGTTCAGGCTAAGACCCAGATGCAGACACAGGAGGCGGATAGTACGAGTCTCAGAGTTTATTAAAGTACAAGGGCAGGGAAAATGTAAGTCAAGAAGGCACAGGATGGCAGGCTCTAAGTAGATCAAGGCAGGCAAAGAGTTGCAATCCAAATCAGAGTCAGGCAGGTACAGGATGGTAGGATCAGGCTCAGGACATCATGCTGTTGGGATGTTTTTCATTGGCAGGGACTGGGAGACTAGTCAGGATCAAGGGAAAGATGAACGGAGCAAAGTACAGAGAGATCTTTGATGAAAACCTCCTCCAGAGTGCTCAGAACCTCAGACTGGGGCGAAAGTTCCCCTTCCAACAGGACAACGACTCTAAGCACCGATCCAAGACAATGCAGGAGTGGCTTCGGGACAAGTTTTCTGAATGTCCTTGAGTGGCCCAGTCAGAGCCCGGACTTGAACACGATCAAACATCTCTGGAAAGACCTGAAAATAACTGTGCAGCGATGCTCCCCATCCAACCTGACAGAGCTTGAGAGGATCTGCAGAGAAGAATGGAAGAAACTCCCCAAATACAGGTGTGCCAAGCTTGTAGCGTCATACCCAAAAAGACTTGAGGCTGCAATCATTGTCAAAGGTGCTTCAACAAAGTACTGAGTAAAGGGTCTGGATACTTATGTAAACGTCATTTTTCTGTTTTGCTTTGTCATTATGGTGTGTAACTTGATGAGGGAATTAAAAAAAAAATCAATTTTAGAATAAGGCTGTAACTTAATAAAATGTGAAAAATGTCAAGGGGTCTGAATACTTTCCCAATGCACTGTATGTACTAGGTCGCCGTTGGTCAAGTGAATGAACGTAGCTCTGTTTTGAGGGTGTCTGGGGCTCATTTAGTAGGCTAGTAGTAAGCTCTGTGAAACTGAGTTGGAGGTGGATTGGTGCTTGACTATTAGAATTTCAGTCACATAGAATATGACAAAAAAAAGCCTGAGTCAAGCCAGCTGGATAGGAGTGAACTCCCCCAACACACACACACACACACACACACACACACACACACACACACACACACACACACACACACACACACACACACACACACACACACACACACACACACACACACACACACACACACACACACACACACACACACAGAGAGAGTATTTGTGTGTATTTTGATGAGAAGACCTTCATTTAATGTGAGCAGGGCTGTGTTTTTGGGGGCAGCTCACAGACTCTGCTTGTCTCTAAAACAGTGTCTGCAGTCAAAGTAACTTAATTGTCTACTGTGTTTGTTAATAGTCTACTGTGTCTGGGGGGCAGGATGGAGTTTGAGAAACCCTGAGCTAACCGAAAGTAGCCAGGCATAAAAGAAACGCCTGAAACAAGATCCCCCACATTCTGGTCTTGACGATAATAATTTAAAAAAACGTCGGGCGAGGTTATCTTCTGCGCTGTTCAACCAATCCAGTAAATGTGGAGGAGTGTTACCTTGTTGGCAACTCCACTAAGGCTACCAGACAAAACATTCAGGGAGATTCCTCCGCCCTCTTCTCCTCCGTGACCAGGAAACCCGTTAAGTGGTTGTTGAGTGGTCGAGGAGTGTCAGTTCGTTAGTAGGCAAACACAGGTGTCCTCCTCACCTCAGTAGCCTCCCGTCCTCTACATATTCTCTGCTGAACTTCAAAAAAGAATCTGCCACACCCCCTTTGAATAAGCTGTTGCACATGTACATATTTAAAAATGATCTGCTTTTTTAAAAGATATCCTTTTATCTATAAAATCTCTAGCACAACTAGCTAAATGTATTTGTACTACTTCGTACATTTATTTTGGGTTACCACACCTTTAAACGTCAAGCGCTAGTGAAGAAGGTCTCATTTCAAAGAAGTGATTTGTTTTCCACATTTCCTCCCATTCTCTCCTTGATTACTTTTGACCTTTTTTAAAGAGGGGATGACGGAGGAGAGGTCGCAAGGAGTTGAGCAAAACCAATTGAGATTCTATTTTCATCATTGATGGAGGAAGATAGGTTTTTACGACCAGCTAAGCCAAACGACAGCAAACTAGGCAACATATCGGGTTGATAGGTAATACATTTTTTATATATATATATTTATTTACTGTAAATGGTCGTTTAGGTCTACATAATTTTGTGAAAGTGCATCTAGGAATAACGGGGATGGCATAATGATGTTATAATGAGTGAAATCATCATTGTATAGGTGATTAAACTGGTGGTCAAGGCACACAAAATTGAAATGTTTTAATTTATGTGAGGCAAAAGGTCAAATCCTACCCTTTTGGAGAAGGATCTGGAAAGTACTCAAAAGGATGAAGTAAAGTTTGTTTCCCTGTCCTTTTTGAAAAGGACCAGAAAATTATTTTGAAAAACATTAAATGAAGGCAAAAAGTAGGCTTCTTCTGCTGTCTTTTGTGTGAGGTAAAAGTACAAGCTTTGTTCAGTTAACTTTCCTGAAACGTACTCACTGAAAAATGCTTCTACCCTTATTTGTGTGATGTAGACGTTTATGGTCCCTCCCTTTTCCATCGTGGCTGACTCTGTGAGTTCGTGTGAGGTCAGTGAGAGCGGCCTGCCATGCCTGCTGAGCTAATAACAGGGCCAGACTGGCGAAGGAGCACTGGCAGGCAGCCCTGGGCTATGCAGACATGTAATTTGCTCGTGGAGGTGATGAACCGCTTCCGGTCAGATGTGGATTTACCCCTTTTTGGGGGCGGAGCTGCCTCTGTTTCCTGTATTAGGCTTTCAAAGCCCCTGATCTTTTTTATTTGATTTAATTGTGACCGTTTAGTCTTTACTTTATTCCCATAAATGGTAAATGTTCTGTCCTCCCCCACACATTTTTCTCATCATGTGTGCTTTCCCCTAATCTCTTCATCAACTCCACTTTCAATCTCATCATCCTCTGTTTCACCACATATCCCTCTCTCTGCTCCTTCTCGCTCTCAGCTCTCCATCGATCTGTTTCACCCTGTTTATCTCCTTCAATCTACTTGTTTACCCTCTGGCATTGATCTAACATTTTAATACTCATCATTCATTACATTTTGACCCCTCTGTCCTTATGTACACTCAAATCATAGAGGGTAAATAATGTAGGAGTAAAATAAGCTTTGAAAAGAATGTTGTAACCCATTGGCGGAGTAGAGATTGTTTCTTCGATGCGGTACAAACAAGGTGCATTTGCCATAGGGTGTATATGGAATATGTCCCATTTTCCCCCCTATCTCACTCTCACTACATCTCCTCCACAGACCAGTAAGGTTCCTCCCCCTTCTGTGCACAGTTTGCCACCTGACCATGGCTTTCCCCGCCCAAACAGGATACTCAGAAGGTACAAATCTTCTAAATGTCTCTTTTGACGGACTATCATTATATGGGATGGCAATGCATTATATTAAAGCATTTATTTTGAGATCAGATTATTATTTTAAAGCGGTTTTTCTCCTTTATGTACTTCCCCAGAGTCAAATGAATTTGTGGGGACCATTTTTATGTCTCTGTGTGCAGTTTGAAAGAAGTTGCTAACTAGCGTTTGCCTGATTGCTAACTAGCAGTATGCTAACTGTTCCTGTAGACTTACAGTCAAAGCATACATGTAGACTTCCAGTCAATGTGCTAATGCTAGTTAGCATTGGCATGCGAAACTACCTCTAACTTCCTTCATACTGGACGCAGAGACATAAAAATAACCTCTCGCAGCTCTGTGGTCCTCATGAACTATAATTTAAAGCCTCAGTTGCTGTGTAGTAATTGCTGCATAATTGTTGCTGTTATGCTTGAGTTTGGAGATAGTTAAGATAGACATAAATTGTGTATAATTTATATTTCTATATATTCAACATGTACCTGATTAAAGTATTTGGTTTTCCGCCATTCCGAGATCATGGAATCACGGAACTCATCCGTGGAATATAAAAATTGCTGCAAAATCTTGAAGATTGTCCCCAAAATGCATTATTCACCACCACCACTAGAGGTCAATAGCCGGCCACTTACTCAGTAGCATCGTTTACTGACTGTGCCTCTCCTTCCTGACCTAGACGACAAGCGTCAACTCCAGGTCACCATCTCCAAGACAACCCCCATCTCCACTGCACACCTGGGGGGCTCCATCACAATCACCTGCCTGGTGTCCCTGTCACCTGGGCCCCCCTCATCCTCCTC
This sequence comes from Oncorhynchus keta, assembly GCF_023373465.1. Taxonomy (NCBI): domain Eukaryota; kingdom Metazoa; phylum Chordata; class Actinopteri; order Salmoniformes; family Salmonidae; genus Oncorhynchus; species Oncorhynchus keta. Next base: position 11,739,791 of record NC_068440.1, read on the forward strand.
GCCCCCGATCCCACCCCGGGTCAAGTGGAGCGTGTTGCATGAGGGGGAGCAGGAGGAGACAGAGATCCTGGTGGCGCGGGGTCAAAGGGTGAAGGTCAATGAGGCCTACAGAGAACGAGCCTCCCTGGTCAACTTTGCAGACTCGCCTGAGGACCTCTCCCTCTGGTTGGGGGAGCTGCGCTCAAGCGACACGGGGCACTACCGCTGCGAGGTGCAGCAAGGCCTGGACGATGCCAGTGATTTCACACAGATAAAAGTCAAAGGTAACAGAGGTTGTAGGAGTCGTTGTGAATTTTTTTGAGTTTTTTAAATTTGTCTTGCAGTTTTTACCACATATTGTGTATTTAAGCCTGTTCGTATTTCTCTGTGCCTATGTTTGTGTTTGTGCACACGCGTGTGCATATAGGTGTGGTCTTCCACTACAGACACGCCTCTGGCCGATATGCGTTTTCGTTCAGTGAGGCCCAGAGGTCGTGTGAGGGCATTGGGGCACACATCGCCACTCCCGACCAGCTTCTGGCAGCCTATTACGATGGCTATGAGCAGTGTGACGCCGGCTGGCTCGCTGACCAATCTGTCAGGTAAACCCCAGTATCCACAACATGACCTATAATACAAAGACACATTTCTTAAAGTTGCTAGACTTTGTTTTGACTACCTGAGTTATTAACGAGAAAGTGCTCAGGTGCCAAGATTATAGAATGACGACCCACAGCAGTGAGCTTATTCACAGGTCTAATAGGCTACCGGGGCTTTGAATTTGGCCCACTGTGTGGTATGTGATACTATTTCACGCAGAAGCTGTTGCTCTTTTCTGGCAGAATGTGTGTTGACCTGACGGGAGCTGAATCCCCCTCCTGCTCACTCTTGTCCTGGTGTTAAATATGCTAGATTTCCTCACGTGTATTGTCATGGCTTACATGTGTAAAATAGGGACTGCATTTGGTCCATGTTTCCAACACACAAAGAAATCCTGCTAACAGATTATTCAACAACGACTGAGGCCCCTCGCCCATCAGAGTTCGTCTTTGCAATGCTTTCTATTCACAGGAAATACTAATATTTTCAGTTCTTGCACCTATTCTGCAGATATCCAATCCAAGTTCCCCGGGAGGGTTGCTATGGTGACATGGATGGCCGCCCGGGATTGAGGAACTATGGGACGCTGGAATCAGAGGAGCTGTTTGATGTGTATTGTTATGTGGAGCATATTGATGGTAATAAACAACAACTTGTGAATAGCTTATCGTAAAAAGTCAGTGTGAATAGCTTATCGTAAAAAGTCAGTGTGAATAGCTTATCGTAAAAAGTCAGTGTGAATAGCTTATCGTAAAAAGTCAGTGTGAATAGCTCCCAGTAAAAAAAGGATGTAAATGTGATTCTACAGAGCAATAACGTATGTTTGTAAGTCTGTGACGTTGCATCAAAAATCATAAAGTACAAACTATTAAGGACACCTGCTCTTTCCATGACATAGACTGACCAGGTGAAACAAGGTGAAAGCTATGATCCCCTTATTGATATAATTTGATAAATCCACTTAAATCAGTGTAGATGAAGGGGAGGAGACAGGTTAAATAAGGATTTTAAGGCCTTGAGGAAATGTAGGCATGGATTGTGTATGTGTGCCATTCTGAGGGTGAATGGACAAGACTAAAGATTTAAGTGCACCTGAATGGAAAATCGTAGTAGGTGCCAGGCACACCAGTTTGAGTGTGTCAAGAACTGCAATGCTGCTGGGTTTTTCATGCTGAACAGTTTCCCCTGTGCATCAAGATATGGTCCACCACCCAAAGGACATCCAGCTGACTTGACACAACTGTGGGAATCATTGGAGTCAACATGAGCCAGCATCCCTGTGGAACGTGTTCAACTCCTTGTAGAGTCCATGCCCTGACGAATTGAGTCTGTTCTGAGGGCAAAAGGATGGTGCAACTCAATATTAGGAAGGTGCTCTTAATGTTTTGTACACTCAGTGTCGTCTTCTATGTAAATTTGTCAATTCAGATGCTTTGTCGTTATATATTATCATGTGTTCTGAAGGCACTCTATCAAATTACTGTGTTAGGTGTCCTTAAAGGGATAGTTCACCCAAATTACAAAATTACATATTGGTTCCTTACCCTGCAAACAGTCTATGAACAAGGTAAGACAGCAATCCATGCTTTTATTTAGTTTCCGTGGTACTGTTTCCACATGCTAACATTTTAGCATTCAGCATTTGTGGCACCATTCAAGTCATGGGACCGATATTAGCATTTTTCACGCATCATGTTCAAATCATCTATAAATTACTTTGTGAGCTTCACAATTTTAGATACTTTCGTATTATTTGGACATGATGTGCAAAAAATGCTAATATCAGTCCCATTTCTTGAATGGGATTTGTGCCACAAATGCTAAAATGTTAGCATGTGGTAACAGTCCCAGGGAAACTAAACTAAAGCATGGGTTGCTGTCATACCTTGAAAATAGACTACTTACAGTGCAAGGAAACCTATATATAATTTATAATATATAACTATCCCTTTAAGTTACAGGCATGGAGGGCTTTTAGCTAGTGGACAGAGTACTCACTTTAGATGAGTCAGATCATTAGTATTTAAACAACATACACTTTAGACATTGACAGTACTTTCCCTCCAAGGACAGTTACAATACCTTTTTTTATGTGTAACATATTCAAAGTCAATTTCCCAACCAAGGTCTCATTCTCCCATGTGTTCAGCCTTTTGTGTTTTTCCAGATACTGCAGGGAAATGAAGGATCTAGGACATGCGTCTGGAATCTAATTCCCATTAGGAGTCTAACACGTGACCCTTTTTGTGTAGGGGAGGTGTTCCATGGCTCTGCCCCTCAGCAGCTGTCATTGGACGAGGCTCGGGCTTACTGCGAGAAGGAAGGGGCAGAGCTGGCTACCACAGGGCAGCTGTACGTGGCGTGGAGCAAGGGTTTGGACAGCTGCAACCCTGGCTGGCTGTCTGATGGCAGTGTGCGGTACCCCATCATCATCCCTAGGGAGCGCTGTGGAGGGCCTCAGGCAGGGGTCAAGACCCTGTATCGCTACAGCAACCAGACAGGCTTCCCTGAATCATCCAGCCGCCATGATGTTTACTGTTTCAGAGGTCTGGGTATTGTACTGGACTAATTCATTCTAAAACAGATCATATAGGTTTTAGTATTGCCAGAGATTGTTTTGGATTGCATTCTTCCGGCGATTATGTTGTGACGTTATGCAGAGAAAGTGTTTGTCATATGAAAGGAGATAAAACTATCTCCCTGACTCTCCTGTCTAACCCCTGTTCTTCTCAGGTGTTGGGAATCCTCACACTGATGCCCCCATAGACTACATGGCCACTGAGCCAGAGGACATCGGACAAGATATTGTCGTTCTTATGGAGCCTGCTGAGGAGCTCTATCTGAGCCAAGATAGCAAGCAAGTGGAGCGAGAGGCCCAGAGTGTCCTGGGATCCCTCCCCGTCTTCCAGTCGGCTCCTGCTCAGGAGGATCTGCAGGGGACTCCCCCTACTGCCCTGTCAAGCACAGAGGTCCCCCTCACCCATACAGCCTCTTCCCATGACCTTCTCCAGCCCTTTGATGAGACTTCACTTCCTGTAGAGGAAAACTACCACTCCCAGCATGCTACTTCACTACCCAACACCTCCAGTGAGCCAGACTCCCTCCACGAAGGAGACTATCACTCCCAGCATTCTACTTCACTACCCAGCACCTCCAGTGAGCCAGAATCTCTCCACGAAAGAGACTATCACTCCCAGAATTCTAGTTCCATACCCAGCACCTCCACTAAGCCAGACTCCCTCCACGAAGGAGATTATCACTCCCAGAATTCTATTTACATACCCAGCACCTCCAGTGTGCCAGACTCCCTCCACGAAAGAGACTATCACTCCCAGAATTCTACTTCACTACCTAACACCTCCAGTGAGCCAGACTCCCCCCACGAAGGAGACTATCACTCCCAGAATTCTACTTCACTACCCAGCACCTCCAGTGAGCCAGACTCCCTCCACGAAGGAGACTATCACTCCCAGAATTCTACTTCACTACCTAACACCTCCAGTGAGCCAGACTCCCCCCACGAAGGAGACTATCACTCCCAGAATTCTACTTCACTACCCAGCACCTCCAGTGAGCCAGACTCCCTCCACGAAGGAGACTATCACTCCCAGAATTCTACTTCACTACCCAGCACCTCCAGTGAGCCAGACTCCCTCCACGAAGGAGACTATCACTCCCAGAATTCTACTTCACTACCCAGCACCTCCAGTGTGCCAGACTCCCTCCAAGAAGGAGACTATCACTCACATAATTCTACTTCACTACCCAACACCTCCAGTGAGCCAGACTCCCTCCACGAAGGAGACTATCACTCCCAGAATTCTACTTCACTACCTAACACCTCCAGTGAGCCAGACTCCCTCCACGACGGAGACTATCACTCCCAGAATTCTACTTCACTACCTAACACCTCCAGTGAGCCAGACTCCCTCCACGAAGGAGACTATCACTCCCAGAATTCTACTTCACTACCCAGCACCTCCAGTGAGCCAGACTCCCTCCACGAAGGAGACTATCACTCCCAGAATTCTACTTCACTACCCAGCACCTCCAGTGTGCCAGACTCCCTCCAAGAAGGAGACTATCACTCACATAATTCTACTTCACTACCCAACACCTCCAGTGAGCCAGACTCCCTTCACGAAGGAGACTATCACTCCCAGAATTCTACTTCACTACCCAGCACCTCCAGTGTGCCAGACTCCCTCCACGAAGGAGACGATCACTCACAAAATTCTACTTCACTACCCAACACCTCCAGTGAGCCAGACTCCCTTCACGAAGGAGACTATCACTCCCAGAATTCTACTTCACTACCCAGCACCTCCAGTGTGCCAGACTCCCTCCACGAAGGAGACGATCACTCACAAAATTCTACTTCACTACCCAGAACCTCTAGTGTTCTAGACTCTCTCCACGAAGGCAATTCCAGTCTCTACCAGCTAGTGCTGGGAACAACCCCAGAATTCCCTGAGCCATCCTACGAGCCCCACAGACATTATCAGCCGATGCCAGAGATGAACCCGGAGGAAACAGACTACCAACAGTCAGGATCTTCCAAGCACTTCCAGCCAATGCCAGAGACCAATCTCGAGTTGGATCAAGTGGAAGCCAACTACAGCACAACAGGAGGTAACCAGAGTCATTGGGAGAATACAAAAGAGACTACCACAATGGCCTTTGAACCCATAGAGAATGCTACCGAGGCACGTGACCATGCCGCAGAGAGAAGACACAAAGAGGTGATTGTGGGAGAGCCTGAGGAGACATCCATCTCTACCAAGTCCCCGGGAGAGCTTGATCCCCGCCCAGCATGGTCTACCCTCTCCCCCCACGCAAAGGCAACCTCAGTGTGGTCGCCCCTGGATGGATCTGGAGATGTGTCCCAAGGTATGGCCAATGTGGCAGCCAATTCCTAATATACTTAGGCCTATAGCTTTATGATACATGAAGTTACTCCTAACTCTATTTATTTTGTCATTGTAGAGCCGTGTAGAACTTGATTATCATGCAACAAAAAATGTTTATTGTACTTTCTTTACAGAGATAGAACTAGTTGTCCACCAGGGAATCCACACAGACAGATTCCCCACCTCCTCCTCCTCCTCTTCCTCCTCCTCCTCCTCCTTCACCACTCACATGTCTGCCTCCCCTGGAGCCACCAGCATTCCCAGTGAGGGACAGACAGGAGTTACGCATTCAAGCAGCATCTTATCTGGACTGGATCATTCGGAGGAGCTAGGACTGGATGTGTACTCCACAGTAGGCCATCCAAAAGTAACCTCGCAGGGAACTTCCTCCGCTAGGCTGGAGGGCAGCACCAGTCTAGATTTTGAGGGTATCGTCATTCCAGAGAGATTGGTACCTTCTAGAGAAGTAGAGCTGGCACCAGGGGAGTCTGATGAGGAGCACCTGGGGTCTGGAGAGGGCATAGCCACTACCGAGTCTCCAGACCTCTCCACCACCTCCCAGCTGCCCGTCGAGTTTACCACTCTGGGCTATCAAACAACGACCATGTCCAGAATAGAGATGGATCCCACAACCACGGACCCTGAAGAAGACGGAAGTGGACATGAGCCAAGCACTGATGAACCATCCCTGGGAGAAAAAGTGACCGTCTTCCCCCTTGAGTCGCAAACATCCAGCTGGGATCTGCACCGCACCACCTCTGCACCCCAAGAGTCTCAGGAAGACCTTGAATACAGCGGGGAACCCCTTTCCACCTCTTCCCAGACAGATCTTCCAGACTCCTCAGAAGAACCTGATCTGTTTGGGTCAGACTCCTTGTCCATCTCAAGTACGGATCCCACCGCAGCCACCATGTCCACATCCACCATGTACACCTCCACAGAGTGGGCCACACGGACCTGGAGCCCCACCACCTCCACGACACAAGGTCCCCCAGAAACATCTGAGCCGGAGAGGGTGACGGCTCTTATGCCCCCCGTGGATCAGGGCCGGTTGGATCTGGAATTCGGCCTCACCCAGCCACCCACCCTGCTCATGTTGCCCAATGAGAGGGCTGCCGTGGGCAGTGCCAGGAAGATTTCAGGTAACCCTAGAGCCACCCTAACCAGCCTAACCGCCCTCCTCTTGCTGCTCGGCACCATGATGCACTAAACCCTGGCCACTCCCACCCCAAGCTGCCTTGCTCTACTTTCTGCAAACCACCAGCCTCCCAACGGCTCCTCTTCGTCTGTCTCACTGTTTGTCTCAGCAGCCACTCACCCTCCTTCCCTTCCCTCCCAAATAAAGAGCACCCTGCTTCTCGTCATTGACAGATATATGGGACAACTCCCTTTTACCATTTGTCCAACAAACCAGTCTTGCTGTGCATCATGTTTTTTTTTCACTCAAAGATTGACTTCTATGAAGTACTGTATTGCCCGGACACACCATTTCTGTGAAAGAGAATTGCAATGCTTGTTTGTCTCCTCCTATTCTTCCTGCAAGACTGATGTCCAACTTGCAACTTCACCGTCTTGAATGTTTCAGCATTCAGACAGTCAATCTCCTCTTACCAGGGGCCCGTATTAATTTGAGCACAGTTCCAAACGGAGAGAAAAAAACCAGCGTTATTCAACCGGACAAACATTTGTCCTTGCATTGTAGCGCCACTAACTCTGAATGTAACAGCACTGACTCCCAAATGCAACACCGCTGACATTTTATTGGTAAAGATTACAGATAATATTGATTTCATAGAGGGATAGCATCCCGGTTACAAAACATCAGCACCTTTTTTTAAACTCACTCAGCAGCTATTGAGTTAGTCTATAGTAGATTGTAATAGCACAGAATGTCACTTTTATAACCACAATAATGGAATGTTTCTTGTCGATATCTAAATGACATCTATCAGAATATTTGTAATGTTAATTGAGGTACAAATGTCTGTAATGCCACCAATCTCCCAGTGTAACAGGACGTATCATTTGAAGAATGACAATGACCTCCTAGATGGCAGTCTGATCATAGTTTTTTTCCCCGAAAATGTTACTAAACATTTGTAATGAGTAAGAGTTGCTTAATGCAAAAGGGGAAACTATTGAGGCTGGTTTATTGTTTGACGCTATAAAGTGACATCCGTGTGACATGATTAGTTCCGTGTCATCTCATCTAAAATGGGTCTTTGCAGATTGTGATTGTGTAGATGGAGAGTCAGAAGCAGCATCTCACAAGCACAGCTAACAGCATTGGTTGTTCTTTAAACATGTGTGCTTTCTCCTCTAAGGAATTAACTCATACAGGACGGGACCATTCATAAAACCACTAAACCAACAGACCATGAACCAGCCTGTTGGATAACTTGAACTGAATTGTATAAAATGCTACATTTGCTGTCTCATTTTAGGTCATGTGCTTTTTACACAGAGGCGTAACCATTAAAGTGAACATCTAAATTAGAGGACATGACCTTTAAGTTTTGGTTTAATCGCTGGTGCTTTACTTTCCTGACAGATTAGGTAGAAGTCGCCCTAACCACTGACACAGCAGCTTATATTTTTTCATCCGCCCAATGGTTAAAATCGGGGGTTGGGTAATCTGTTCCTACAATTGTAGTTAAGGACCATTTCTACCTCGAGCTTTCTCGACACAGGTGAAGCCAGATACAGAGCCTTCGGAAAGAATTCAGACCGGTTGACATTCTCCACATTTGGGTAGGTTAATGCCTTCTTCTAAAATGTGTTAAATTGTTTTTTTCTCCCCCTAATCAATCTACACCCAATACCCCATAATGACAAAGCAAAAACACAATTTTAGAAATGTTGCAAATTTATAAAAAATTAAAAACTGAAATATTACATGTATTATTATTCAGACCCTTGACTCAGTACTTTGTTGAAGCACCTTTGGCAGTGATTACAGTCTCGGGACTTTTTGGGTATAATGCTACAAGCTTGGCTCACCTGTATTTGGGGAGTTTCTCCCATTCTTCTCTGCAGATCCTCTCAAGCGCTGTCAGGTTGGATGGGAAGCGTTGCTGTACAGTTAGTTATTTTCAGGTCTCTCCAGAGATGTTCGATTGGGTTCAAAACCGGGCTCTGGGCCTCCTGGGTGGCGCAGTGCTAGCTGTGCCACCAGAGACTCTGGGTTCGAGTCCAGGCTCTGTCGTAGCCGTCCGCGACCGTGAGGTCCATGTGGCGACGCACAATTGGCCTAGCATCGTCCGGGTTAGGGAGGGTTTGGCCGGTAGGGATATCCTTGTCTGCTCGCGCACTAGCGACTCCTGTACAGTGTTTCCTCCGACACATTGGTGTGGCTGGCTTCCAGGTTGAATGCGCGCCCAAGTTAAGAAGCAGTGCGGCTTGGTTGAGTTGTGTTTCAGAGGACGCATGGCTCTCGACCTTCGTCTCTCCCGAGCCCGTATGGGAGTTGTAGCGATGAGACAAGACAGTAACTACTAACAATTGGATACCACGAAAAAGGGGGTAAAATAAAATAAATAAAAAACGGTCTCTGGCTGGACCTCTCAAGGACATTCAGAGACTTGTCCCGAAGACACTCATGCGTTTTCTTGGCTGTGTGCTTAGGGTCGTTGTCCTGTTGGAAGGTGAATTTTTGCTCCAGTCTGAAGTTCTGAGCGCTCTGGAGCAGGTTTTCATCAAGAAACTATCTATTCTTTGCCCCGTACATCTTTGCCTCGATCCTGACTAGTCTCCCAGTCCCTGCTGCTGAAAAACATCCCCACAGCATGACGTTGCCACCACCATGCTTCACCATAGGGATGGTGCCAGGTTTACTCCAGAAGTGATGCTTGAAATTCAGGCCAAAGAGTTCAATCTTGGTTTCGTTAGACCAGAGAATCTTGTTTATCATGGTCTGAGAGTCTTTAGGTGCCTTTTGGCAAACTCCAAGCGGGCTGTCAATTGCCTTTCACTGAGGAGTGGCTTCCATCTGGCCACTATACCATGAAGGTCAGATTAGTGGTGTGCTGCAGAGATGGTTGTCCTTCTGGAAGATTTTCCTATCTCCACAGAGGAACTCTGGACCTCTGTCAGCGTGACCATCGGGTTCTTGCTCACCTCCCTGACCAAGGCCTTTCTCCCCCAATTGCTCATTTTGGCCGGGCAGCCAGCTCTAGGAAGAGTCTTGGTGGTTCCAAACTTCTTCCATGTGCTTGGGGACCTTCAATGCTGCAGACATTTTTTGTTACCCTTCCCCAGATCTGTGTTTCAACACAATCCTGTCTCGGAGCTCCACAGACATTTCCTCCGACCCCCTGGCTTGTTTTTTTTTGCTCTGACATGTACTGTCAACTGTGGGACCTTACATAGACAGGCATGTGCCTTTCCAAATCATGTCCAATCAAATTAATTTACCACAGGTGGACTCCAATCAAGTTGTAGAAACATCTCAAGGATGATGAATGGAAACAGGATGCAATATCGAGTCTCATAGTAAAGGGTCTGAATACTTACGTAAATAAGGTATTTCTAAAAACATGTCATTATGGGGTATTGTGTGTAGATTGCTGAGGATATATTTTTAAATCCATTTTAGAATAAGGCTGTAACGTAACAAAATGTGGAAAAAGCCAAGGGGCCTGAAGGCACTGTACAGGCCTTGTGAGTGTTGTATCAACTCAATATGTGAACTTTGGTGCCACCTACTGGCTGGTTGCATGTTAAGCTAAATAAAATCACATTTCCATGGTCACATTCACATATTTAACAGATGTTATTGCGGGTGTAGCGAACTGCTTGTGTTCCTAGCTCCAACAGTGCAGTAGTATCTAACAGTGCGGTAGTATCTAAAAACAATTCACAACAATACACAGTAAGTTAAATAATGGAATTAAGAAATATATAAATATTAGATCTAACAATGTCGAAGTGGCGCTGACTAAAATACAGTATAACAGAAGACAGTATATACATATGAGATGGGTAAAGCAGTATGTAAACATTATTTTTTAAAGTGAATAGTGTTCCATCATTACAATGGTCAGTGATTCCAAGTCTATGTATATAGGGCAGCAGCCTCTAAGGTGCAGGGTTGAGTAACCAGGTGGAAGCCGGCTAGTGATGGCTATTTAACAGTCTGATATAAGTTGTTTTTCAGTCTCTCGGTCCCAGCTTTGATGGACCTGTACTGACCTCGCCTTCTGGATGATAACGGAGTCAACAGGCTGTGGCTCGGGTGGTGGATGTCCTCGATGATCTTTTTGGCCTTCCTGTGGCATGCTGTAAGTGTCCTGGAGGGCAGGTAGTTTGCTCCCAGTGATGCGTTGTGCAGACCGCACCACCCTCTGGAGAGCCCTGCCGTTGCGGGCGGTGCAGTTGCCGTACCAGGCGGTGATACAGCCCGACAGAGTGCTGTCAATTGCGCATCTGTAAAAGTTTGGGAGGGTTTTAGGGGCCAAGAATTTCTTCAACCTCCTGAGGTTGAAGAGGTGCTGTTGCGCCTTCTTCACCACACTGTGTGGGTGGACCATTTCAGATCGTCATTGATTTGTACGCCGAGGAACTTGCAGCTTTTTCCACCTTTTCCTTCTGTTGTTTCCTGCAGTACACAATCAGCTCCTTTGTTTTGTTGACGTTGAGTGAGAGGTTATTTTCCTGGCACCACTCTCCCAAGACCCTCACCTCCTCCCTGTAGGCTGCCTCGTCAGGTCTACTACTGTTGTATCGTCTGCAAACTTGATGATTGAGTTGGAGGCGTGCGTGGCCACGCAGTCATGGGTTAACAGAGTACAGGAGGGCTGAGCACGCACCCTTGTGGGGCCACTGTGTTGAGGATCAGCGAAGTGGAGGTGTTGTTTCCCCTTTCACCACCTGGGGGCAGTCCGCCAGGAAGTCCAGAACCCAGTTGCACAGGGCGGGGTTCAGACCCAGGGCCCCAAATTTAATGAGGAGCTTGGAGGGTACTAAAGGAAAGGAGAACAGGGAGGTATTCTTGTCTGATACATGTGTGCGCTCCATCCAGTCTGACACAAGAGGCGAAGTGATACTTTCAATTAGATTATATTTGGTGTTCTTGTATTTTCATACCAAATGGTCTGATGGTGTAAGTCTCACTCTCTCACTTCTGGTTCTAGCCCAGGTTACATTTACAGTAGATTGCAGAAATACCACTATAAGGAATGAGGCATCCATAATGTGTCTTAGTTCATTTTTACAATTGTCAGCAAACGTAACACCGTACTTTGGAAATATGTTCCGGACCAAAATATAACTACATCAACACAGAGATACATGCAAAAGTATAACCAATGGAAAACATCACGACAGGTTCATTTTAGGCAATCAATTGCAGATGAAGACAGTACTACAAATTCCCTTGCCCTCTATATCACATCATCATCACCATCATTACATTTCTAATGAGTACAACACTGAAATCAGCATAATTGTAGATGTGATAGAAATGACTCATCCTCGCCAGAAGAGGGCGAAATTACCCTGAGGGTTAACATGTACCTGACCTGGAGAATAGTGTGGGAATCATTCAAGGTTACAGGGGATATCTTCAGCGAACATGACAAGGACTGTGGTCAAACTGAGTTAATGGAAGGTCATTCGGGCAGGAGATAAAGCACCTTATTCGGGCAGCCTTACAGACCTTGACCAACCTCGCTTTTTCTTCACATAATCTCTAAACTCCTCTGTCTTCAACTCTTTTATCATCATATTCATATTTTAACCACCTTTGTTTTCTTTCTCCTCTTGGCCGCTGCTGCCCTCACTGCCTTCTACACACTAGGCTATAATTGTATGATGTTATCATCCTATTATTTGTACAACTCTTGCTGTGTTTCAGATGCCTGTCTGGAGGACCTCTGTGCCAACGGAGGCACCTGCATTGAGATGGGCGGGAGCACCAAATGCCTCTGTTTGCCCAGCTATGGAGGTGACCTCTGTCAGACAGGTGAGCTCCTCATTCGGCTGTTACAGTATCTCCGTAATTGTAAGAGTGCTTGTTGTAAATCCCCCAGTAATGCATTACCACATTCGATAAAAAATACTTTGGGGTTTGTATGTACTGAAGCAGAATAAGTCAGCCACGTTCCAGTCATCTTCACAAATAAAAGAAGTCAAAGGAAGTGAGAGGTCCTTCATTGTTTTGTTATGATAAGGTCAGACAGTTGTGCTAGTCTAGTTTTGTAGAACTAGTCTATTGATAACTAACTCAAAATCAATAAAAAGGGAAATCTTACACACTGTGGCTTTAGGAGCCTGTCAAACTCAAAGACCCGCCTTGTTCAAAGAGGACAAAACCTTGCTTTTGGAACAATTGTCCCCCTTCAGTTCTGTCTGACGTAGGCTTTTCTCTGAGACCTGCTTGCTATGCCGCTGTGTTCCTGTCACACAGATTTAGGGATGAGAAAATAGAAATGGAAAGAAGGTGAGATGAGAAGTGTTCTTTAGATGGATGAACCTCATGGATCCATCTGCTCCGTGAATCAGGGAAAATGTACGCCAAGGATTCAATCAAAAGCCCATTTTCCTGACTTTCGCGGCGATCACATTCATGTCGACAACTTGAATGTTGGCTCAAGCGTAAACAATCTCCGTTGCACTTGTCGACAATGCGTCTTAGATTGAATCCCGGCCACGGTCTTTAAGGTAGTTTCGTTTGGATCGCCTCATTGTTTCTCAAAACCAACCGTTCTCTTTCTTTCTTGCTCAATGGTCAGAAAATCTCAACAAATCTTACCTTTCCCTCTCAATCATTCAAATGAATTTAAAAAATCCCTCCCTCCCTCCCTCCCTCCCTCCCTCCCTCCCTCCCTCCCTCCCTCCCTCCTCCCCCTCCCTCCCTCCCTCCCTCCCTCCCTCCCTCCCTCCTGTTCTGTCTCTTAGATCTGGAGCAGTGTGAGGTGGGCTGGCAGAAGTTCCACGGGAACTGCTACAAGCACTTCAACCAGCGGCTGAGCTGGGAGGTGGCAGAGCAGCACTGTCGCATGGTGGGGGGCCACCTGGCATCAATCATGACACCCGAAGAGAAGGACTTCATTAACAGTATGCTGGGAGTAGTGACAGCAAGCCACCAAACTTCATACACCACCTTTCCCCTTCCATTGATAGGCTACTTCATTTGTTTGCATAGTGTACCAGTTTACTGCACATTAATACATCGGAAAGACGATAGCTAGCTCTCAAGGTTTTATGTGTGCTATTTATTAGCATAGGAAGGACAAATGTCATGCCATTGACCCTGCTGGGCGGAAGTGCTACATGCTAATGGTAATCTGGGTGAGGTAGTTCACCAAAATGACAAAATAAGTTAGATGCACACTTACTTTTAACCAGAATTACAAACTGTACTCAACTTCTGATATTAACAAAAAAACAATGGAAGTGCTGTGGGCAGCTTCAGCATGTTCTAATCTACAGGCCATATTACCTCCAATTTTATTTTTTACCTTTATTTAAATAGGCAAGTCAGTTAAGAACAAATTCTTATTTTCAATGATGGCCTAGGAACAGTGGGTTAACTGCCTGTTCAGGGGCAGAACGACAGATTTGTACCTTGTCAGCTCAGGGGTTTGAACTTGCAACCTTCCAGTTACTAGTCCAACGCTCGAACCACTAGGAAACACTGCCGCCCCAGTCATTTGGCAATGCAAACCCTGGCAGAGTTGTTGATATTAGCAGTGGAAGCACAAAGACAAAGACTTACTGTATAACTTGTTAGAGAAGCGATAGGACTACTGCTTGAAAAGCAAATAAAATGTGTTATTCTATCCTCAGATAACTTTAAGGAGTATCAGTGGACTGGACTAAATGACAAGACCATCGAGGGGGATTTCCACTGGTCCGATGGCAACCCACTGGTGAGTCCAGACAGATTAGTTTGACAGAGAAAAAGTACTGGGTCAAAACCTGTCCACAGGATGACATGCAGCTACAAAGACTAAAGGAAAAGACTTGTCTTCACAGCTCTATGAGAACTGGTACAGGGGCCAGCCTGACAGTTACTTCCTGTCTGGAGAGGACTGTGTGGTGATGGTATGGCATGATTCTGGGCACTGGAGTGACGTGCCCTGCAACTACCACCTGGCCTACACCTGCAAGAAAGGCACCTGTGAGTAATGGACATGATGTTACTACAAACAAGCACCAATCGACCAGTTCCTTTACCTACTGTACCTGTAACTACCTCTATGCAATAGATTACATTGACGTAACTTAGAGGTCTATAGAAGTAGTCGTAGATGTTTAATGCACACATTCAATACAGTCCCAAACTATTGTCCTGCCCGAAACTGTATTGAATGTGTACAACAGACAAATAGTCTTTCAACTTTTCATGAATTTGTTTTCGATTTAAAATACATTATCAACTACAGTCTTCGTAACTCCTCCCACAGCTTCATGTGGCCCTCCCCCCAAAGTCCGAAACGCACTCGCGTTTGGCAAAATTCGCCAGAGGTACGAGACGGGCGCTGTTGTGCGCTACTACTGTGCCCAGGGCTTCCAGCAGAGAAGAAACCCTCTGGTCGTGTGCCTGCCGGGTGGCAAGTGGGAGGAGTCCCAGATCCTCTGCATCCCTGGTATGAACAGTACTATGACCCACCCACTTATCTCTAATACGCGACCATGTTCCATTGCAGTTCTGATATGGCTAAATATGACTCAAGAACAGTTATTGAGATGCAGTTCATCTCTCGTACAGGCTGTCAGCAAGAATGAAGTACTGAAAGAATCATGGTTTAGTACACGAATGTCACTGATTCTTTCGATGAATTAAGGAGATGCTTAAGAGTGGAGACGGGGATTTTAACCGGAAAGTTAGTTGTTGTTCTGTAGTGGGGAGTTGCCAAATCTTCTTTAGCTCTGGAAAATAAGATCTGTCATTGGGATTCAATCAAAAGTCGCATTGTCGACAAGCACACTGCACTTGAAAGGTAGTTTACGTTTGAGCCAACATTCTCAGCGTTTACTGTGAGTGCAGTCTACACGACAGTCAGGGAATTGCCTGTAGAAAGCACAATGTTGACAGTGTTGTGCCCTTGTCGAAATGTGCCTTTCACTGAGTCCCGTCCTAAGTCAAGGCAATGCCATAGCAGCAGGCAAAGCCAACCCAGAAAACTAGTGTCTAAATCAGACGGTGTTCTCACTCCGGAGATGATGTGGGAAGAACAAGATAGATGTATGAAAGTGGTGAACAAATGACACTACATTTTTATCCAACAGATTTGTCAGAAGCCTTTATTTTCAACTTTGTGCTGGGGGTTTTCTTTCAGGGGCAGGAAGCACAGCACAGACAGTAGGAGTAACATCACTAACCACAGGAAGCCAAGAGCTGGCTGAAGAGGAATCACAAACAACAAAGGAAAAGCTTCAATACTGGGACATCAAGTGGAACTTTTAAATGTCATACCATGTCCCGGTACACTTCAAGAGTTTCCTTTCCT
Source organism: Oncorhynchus keta (assembly GCF_023373465.1). NCBI lineage: Eukaryota > Metazoa > Chordata > Actinopteri > Salmoniformes > Salmonidae > Oncorhynchus > Oncorhynchus keta. The sequence continues at coordinate 11,755,734 of NC_068440.1, forward strand.
CATTGACCAGAGATCTGAAATGGCCGAACAGGTAAAGGCAATAGGGTGATCTTGAAGGATAGGAGACAGGGAAAGAGTACTGGGACACCGGGTCAGTCAAGCATAACCTCTTACATTCCTACTGTCCTCCCCAAAAAAGCACATTGATCTGAATCTGTTGTTGGGATAGCCTGGGCTTGAAGGTCTCTTGTCGCCCTACATAGGATGCAATGAATTGCAATAGTGTCCTAGAACGCTATAATACAGAACCCGGAACATGTTCTGTGAAAATCCTATCACTGAGGCATATCTAGAATCAGTAACTCCTTGTCCGTTCATCCAGATTGTATAATGTGTGGATGTGTAAGGAAACGTTTCTCCAAACCTTTTCTCCAAACCGGCTCGTCTTGAGCACTGTCTATCACAGGTGAAGTCTAGTGCCGGTTTGGTTCAGACGGTTTCTTTAAAGATATCCACACATTGGACAATCCAGAAGGATGGGACAAGGAGGTATGGATAGTAGATGTGAATTCAGTAAAAGGATTACTGGAAACCTATGGACTTTTCGCCAGATATGTTCCGGACTCCGTAGCTATCTAGGATGCCATTGCATTCAATGTGCGGGGTCATCTGTAAGCCCAGGTCTCTTGTTGGTTTTAAACAGGCCTCAGCAGGCTAATGGTGTTCAGCGATCTCATCTCTGCAATTTATCATGTCAGTTCTCAATCATTGTTTATTGACTATTATTGGCAAATCAACTTTATAAATCCACCCATAATATTTTCAACAACAGCTGGTCTGTTTGCAATTCCATTCATATTCCATCAGCTGAGGACTACCTGGGTTCTGTTCAGGAGGGTGCAAACGTTACAGGACGTTCAGATAGAAATGTATTGTGTAGAATAGACATGATTGCCCAGCCTGGCCTCAGAACCGCACAAAATATAATTGTGTAGTTCTGAGCACCTCCAAGAGGTATGATCCCTACAGTCTAGCAATCCAAAGGTTGCATGTTCGAGTCGCCTCTGGGATATCTGTAGCATTTTAGCTTATCTTTCCCCTAACCCTTATTCTAACGTTAACTCAATTCACCTGCTATGTAAATTCACCTAACCTTTGTCATTTTAGTCCTCCTAACCTTTGTAGTTAGTTCCCGTAACCGCCAACTTAAATAGTCCCCGTAATTGTCCTTTGTTGTTACAGTGCAACAAGCAACGTGGTCTCAGACAAAGACTTTGCAATGCTATATGTCCTCCAAGACGTATGATACTGTACGTCCTCCAACTCGCATGATATTGTATGACCACTATTTTATTCAACGTAGCGTAATGTATCATCCTGAATTGAGTGTCACAGAATTCCGTACAGATTCACACCAATTGCCCTGACACCACATTGGATTGCCTGTAGACTCGGGACTCGGGAACGACTGTAGTTCTGTTAGTAATATTTCTGCCTGCAATGATTTGAACTTTTCATCTTATTGAGTACACTGCAGGACAGGTGAGTCCTTGTAGGGATGCCTGGTTGAGTGTCGACTCTGTGGTCCAACGTAACCTGTCCCACACCACTACCCCTATGTCCTTTATGAGTCCCCTTCATAAAACAAAAAGGACGGCATAGGTGTACGCAATATGATGGAAACTCCACCAAACCTACCAGAGGGCTAGGTGTGGCTATTACCACATTGCTGATACCAATACAAATATTTCAGATGCACGAGGTGACTTAACAAAGTCTTCGGAATGGAAGGAATGGTTGGTTTGGAATTGGGGCAACAAAAAAAATCCCTGTGCTCTTTAGGAACCCATATCAACTCTTGAACTCAGCATTTATGTCCATCTCAACCATCTCACAACCATACGCCTTCTTAGACTTTTGTCATCAACAGACTTTATATGAAACATGGTGCTAACACCCTTGCGTATGATACCTGCATGAAGTACGTTAAGAAATGTTCATCCTTAAGAATCAAAAGGGCAAGGTTTGTGCGGCAGGATGTTCGAAAAATAAAACAACTCCAAACAGGCTGGTTTATAAAAGTCAATACCATTATCGAAGTAGAATTGACATTTCTCACAGTGGCCATAACTCTTTTGGGGTGAAAGAGGCGAGAGTAAGTGAGTAGCATGCAAAATATTTGACCATGGATACGATGCCACTACTGTACTCATCAATGATATTAATTTTGTCTCAAAGTATGTTTTAATTACTGTCCACTCTTCCGTCTGATAGATGCCCGACATTTTACTGACACAGTTCTATGAAAAGCTTTGTGTTGTAATAAAGTTTTTTTTATAGAATAAAGCAAGGATTTAATGAGTATTAACCACACAGCCATTATCGGAAATTGTATTTTTTTGTTCTTTATTTGCTTTGGTTTTTATAAGCATCTTTTACGGTAATACTGTTCCTTTATAAACCAACTAAAATAAAATTTGAACGTTTCTGTGACTTTTTGTGTGCCTATTTAGTTGGTGTGGAGGATCAACAGTTGAGATGGAGTCAGAGGTCAAGGTGCACATTTTTGATTTAACAGTCCAGGTGATGATGAATACCGTATCTAGAGATTGTATTTACAACAAACAAACAAAAGTGGGTCAAAATACCCTTAAACTCATGCATCTACATACTGTCAATGGCCCTGGCAGAGCTAAAGTAACAGCATGTTACCTAGACAAGCAGCGCTCCCAGAATAAGGAGCAATCGGCATCCCAAAAATATCTGCTCTACCCAGTGGCGATTTTAACATGTACAGTGCATTCGAGAAAGTATTCAGACCCCTTGACTTTTTCCAAATTCTGTTACATTACAGCCTTATTCTAAAATGGATCACATTTGTTTTACTCCCCATCAATCGACTGACACACAATACCCCATAATGACAAAATGTGGATGCTTGTGTAAATCAGGTATCTGTTTTTTATTTTTTAACACATACGCAAAAAATGTCTAAAACCTGTTTTTGTTTTGTCATTATGGGGTATTGTGTACTCCCTGTTCACCCATGACTGCGTGGCCTCGTACCCAATATTTATACTGTATATCATTCATTCCATTCCTTTAGATTTGTGTGTATTGTTGTTAGATATAAATGTTAGATATTACAGCACTGTTGGAGCTAGAAACACAGGCATTTTGCTACACCCCGCAGTAACATCTCAGTTTGATTTGATTTATTGTGTGTAGATTGATGAGGAACATGTTTTAATTCATCAATTTTAGAATAAGGCTGTAACGTAACAATATGTGGAAAAAGTTATGGGGTCTGAATACTTTCCAAATGCACCTTAAATCTTGGTGGGGCAACAAGATTTAAAGTGCCAGCAAAGCCACTACACATCACAACACTAAATAATACATGAATTGTACTATGGCAGTGACAAATGGTGCACACAAACTGTTAGGTCCTACATAGAGCTTTCCTCTCAGCACCACGGGAGTGAACCCTTACCACCGCTACACCTGGCTATCAGCGGAGCCTTGTCTGGCAGAGAAACAGTTCATTCATCCTCATGTACTGCCTTTTCAAAAACCAGAGTTGATATGGCTGCCTTGCTTAAACAAATGTGGACTACTACTGACTTCTTGTGGATTTGTGTAAGTCAATAAGAACTTTACTGAACATTTTGTTGAAAACAAATATTTCAATGAGAAGAGACTGACACTGGTAAACATGGTTACAGACCCAACAACATTATATAGTATATCCTCCTTGTCAAGAAAAGCACATGAGCTAATTATAATACACAAAGTAAGCAAAACAATGAAATCATTCCAACATTGCCTAAAATGATGAATAAGATACCAATGAGATAGACCTCTATAAGCAATTGGTCTGTAACAATTGAGATGTACAAACTAGGGCATAAGGGAACAATGAGCAGATAAGAGGCAATCCGTAATTTTGATTAAGACATTAATGAGTGGCTCAGATGGACGTAGTCCATATAACTATATGTTCAGCACTTTTGTAAAAGTACAGCGACAGAATTCAGAACATGGGCCGTTCTTACAGTATTCTGCCTGTACTCCAAGTCAGAACCGTATGATAAATAAAGGGGACATATAAGAAAGCTCTTACAATATTCAGTGATGACATTTCTCTAAAACAGGCTATAGGCTACATGTGCACCGCCAAGTCAGAACAGTAGGCGAAGTTCTGAGGGGTAAAGGGACCAAATTATTTATCAAGGCGAGACACAGGAGGCAGATGGTTTGAGTCTTACAATGTTTATTAATCCAAAGGGGTAGGCAAGAGAATGGTCGTGGACAGGCAAGAAGGTCAAAACCAGATCAGAGTCCAATAGGTACCGAAGGGCAGGCAGGAAAGTAGTCCAGAGTCAGGCTGGGGTCAGAACCGGGAGGACTATAAAAAGAGAATGGGGAAAAACACACTGGTTGACTTGACTAAACATACAAGACAAACTCAAATCAAATCAAATCAAATTTTATTTGTCACATACACATGGTTAGCAGATGTTAAATGCGAGTGTAGCGAAATGCTTGACTGGTTCAGAGAGACTGGAAACACAGGAATAAATACACAGGGGAAAATAAGCGACACCTGGAGGGTTGGAGACAATCACAGGAACAGGTGAAACAGATCAAGGGCGTGACATTATTAGGGTGATGCACATGGGCTACTAACAGTTTACCACACCACATACACTTAGTATTACTTTAATAGCTACAGCATACATATCTCCCTGGCCTATTACAGCATTTATGCAGAAGCATACAAGACATTGGACTCACCGTTGTTGTGCTGTGATCACTTGAACAGGAAGGTGGCGTGGCGGTCCTTCTTGTGGGCAAATTTTGTCATCCAAGTTTGTCATCAAAGTCTGGCATTCTCTGGATTTATGGTGCTTTCAAGACAACTAGGAACTCAGAAAAAACGAGGTTGAATCTCGACGTCAGAGCTCTTCAGGTCGGAGCTCTAGAAAGAGGCCCGAGTTCTCAACTTGGAATTCAGAGTTGGATGACTGTTCAAAGTGTATTTTCCCAGTCAGAGATTCCAGTTGTTTTGAAAGCGGCAGAAGTCATGCTGGTTTGACTATTATTATTAAACATTTTCTGGCCCATAGTGTTATGTGTCAATGTTTATCCTTTTAAGCTTGGAAAAGAGACTCTTTCTGACATATGTTTTACATCCTTAAACCCAGACTTGGATCACACACCCTTTCCACTGAATAGCAGACAGAGGAAGCGAAATAGTGAATCCTTTGCAACACTGGCAGTTAGCCCCTGATTCCTTCCAAACCACTTACTGTTGAATTTGCGATTTCTGACATGTTGTGTAATGTTTATGTCCAATGGCCGATGAGCACCGATACGTTTTGTATATCATTTCTCTTCATATGACAAGCATTGAAAGGGATTTGCCAAGATTGTCGATGTGATTCATGATGATGACTGCTTGTCTAGCTTGCTAGCTAAGATTTTGAAAGTATGATGTCGACATTTGTATTTGTGTTTATTATGGATCCCCATTAGCTGCTACCAAGGCTACTCTTCCTGGGGTTCAGCAACATTAAGGCAATTATACATTTTTTTAAACATTACAATACATTCACAACATATTAAGTGTCATCCAATCATAAAAGCAAGGTATTGTGTTTCATTTCAAAACAGCATAACATTTTCTAAAAACAGAATACTTCAGGTCATCCCATTAAGTGTCATCTCCCGGACATGATCAGTCCAATCAAAGCTACGGTGGATAAAACGTGATTTTTATCTGTGGCCAATGAACTTGAGCCTTCTTGGATGGGCACTTCTAATGTAAATCTATGACTGCACCTAAGGGGGCTTGAACTGCCTAGCTCTCCCTGTAGATTCTGCGGTGACTTAGTGTGCACATGAGTGACAGAACATTGAGCCAATCACGACGCAACTAGAGAAGATTACCAACGCCTACGCTCTGTTTTTTTTCGCTGGCTGCCCCAGCATCACAGAAAGTACTGAGCTAGGCTGAAAAACCCCTGCGTTTAAGAGGTGCCTTACTCAAGAAAGTGTCTATCTCCCAATTATGCAGCTTTATTCACTCAATTAGTGTGTTTTTATAATGTTTGAAAACTGATATGTGACATGAATTAATGCCAAAATAACATGCAAATCAGGCAAATTAACAAAAACATTATTTCACCATGAACATGTGTTATGGGATTTTTATGAATAATGATTCAATTATGTATACATTTAACTTAGAATTATAACTAAACAGAATACTACTCTGTTACTGTATGAACGTATGAATCTTATTATAATCATAATACTGAATATAAGGTGTGTAGTTTTAGTCAAGAATTAGAACAAGGACATTCTGTTCCTTGTTAGAAACGAATGGAGCTATCGTCAGACCGGCTGGAATACTGTGTTCCTTACAGGACATTCTGTCCCTAACCAGGGAGGGGAGAGACCTTGGGCTTGTAGTAGATTGTTTAACAGGTGGCAGACAATGTGAGAAGGCTTGTGAACTATATTGCCATTGTATCTGAGAGGATGTACATAGTATTATGACCAGAGCTCTTGGGAATAAACGCTATTGATTAATATTGAGACTGATCTTTGTCTATTTTATGCAAATAAGAACCTTACAAATTCTTAGAAACTGACAAAGTGTTTTGCTTTGTTATAATTTAATTGGTTAGTGAACAAATAGGAATTAAATTCCTCTAACAACATGTGAATAATCTGCTTGGACTGGTCGACCAAGAGTAAGACAGAGCTGGTCCTGAACTCTGTAAGTTAGCTGTCTCCTGGGCACATGTACACACAACACGGTCCTCATATACTGATTTCTCACATAGATGCACATCTTAAATCAGGTTAGGTTAAAGAGCAGTTAACTAGGCCTTAAAGCATATCAATATTAGCGGGCCAGTTATTGGTTTCACATGAAAAACATGTCGTGATGTTGTTTTTGTCGTGATGATGTGCACTGGGTAAACTTTGAACAATGGATGTGAATTTGTGATTGCATTTCCTTCAACAAACACATACCTAGTGCATAACCTTTCCCCCTATTTCCTAGAGAGCACATGTCGCCATAGGCTATGAATGGTCTACAAACAACCAGGGGTAGCCCTTGCCACCTGCTGGCTCACATGCGGCCAGGGGGAGAGGTTAGTCACCATTTTGTTATGGCAACCTTCCAGGCTCCTCCAACAAACACATTAATAGGATGCAAAGTGCCAGGGGAAGCCCTCGCCACAGACGGTCAGAGGATTTATTCACCAGTTTGTTCTAGTAAAGTTCCAGGTTCTCCTAATTTCTCCTCCAAATCTCTTTCAGGCTTCCCCTTTAACACGAAGAAACAAACAAAGTCTTCTGGCCTCCTCTCTCTCTCCGGGAATGACCATCATACTGATTGTCCACACCTGCGTAATTATCAAGGCTTCCTGGTGGAGCACATCCCCTAAACCGGTTGCTGCTGCCCCCTGGAAATGGAATGTGGAAATTGTATGAGGGTAGTGTATTGCCGAACTGTGTGCTAACACTTGTTACATTTGTTTAACCAGATGTGGTGAATGCCATCAAATTCAGTGTAAAATGTTGTTAATTTCATAGCATATTTTAAAATCAAACACACTACAAATATGTCAGTGTTCACTTACACTTGTTCTTCATTGTAAGAACTTGGTTAATACCACTCAAAGGAGAAATATTTGATGTATTTGCTAATGTTACAGTAATAATCCACATTTACCAGAGGCTTCATCTTGCAATAAGGATAGTTAAACTTGGTCAGCATTAAATCATAACATTAAACAGCCATATCAAAACGACTGGTGGCTGTTACATGTCGACATACATTTTCAATTTGTCAAAAAACTATTATGGTGCGTATTGCTTGTTTGTTTTTACATTTACTGATCATTTCAAAAATAATATTTCAAATCTACCTTAAATCACGTGAAGAGGGGTTTGTTCTCTGCCCACTTCATTTCATGGATAAAGAATCTTCCATGAAAGACAAACAAATTAACAATGGAAGTTAAATCAGGGTCCATATCATTTGGTTCAACATAAAACAGAATATCAGAGTCTCTTAAATAACATTAATAGTCGTTTCTTTTCAAATAAAATCTTCAAACTCACTCCAAAATCTTCTGACATAAGAACGGTCCCAAAATAAATGGTCAAGAGTCTCTGGGTCACAACCACAAAATATACATTTGTTAACAATAGCTATTTTAAATCTGTGTATAATAAAGGTCTTCACAGCGTAGATTCTATGAATGAGTCTGTATGATACTTCTTTCACCTTATTAGATATACAATAGTTACCAGACAACAACAAGACTTTGTTCCAGTTCACTTGTCCTAGGGCTGCATTCCAGTTCACTTGTCCTAGGGCTGCATTCCAGTTCACTTGTCCTAGGGCTGCATTCCAGTTCACTTGTCCTAGGGCTGCATTCCAGTTCACTTGTCCTAGGGCTGCATTCCAGTACACTTGTCCTAGGGCTGCATTCCAGTACACTTGTCCTAGGGCTGCATTCCAGTACACTTGTCCTAGGGCTGCATTCCAGTACACTTGTCCTAGGGCTGCATTCCAGTACACTTGTCCTAGGGCTGCATTCCAGTACACTTGTCCTAGGGCTGCATTCCAGTTCACTTGTCCTAGGGCTGCATTCCAGTACACTTGTCCTAGGGCTGCATTCCAGTACACTTGTCCTAGGGCTGCATTCCAGTACACTTGTCCTAGGGCTGCATTCCAGTACACTTGTCCTAGGGCTGCATTCCAGTACACTTGTCCTAGGGCTGCATTCCAGTCACTTGTCCTAGGGCTGCATTCCAGTACACTTGTCCTAGGGCTGCATTCCAGTTCACTTGTCCTAGGGCTGCATTCCAGTTCACTTGTCCTAGGGCTGCATTCCAGTTCACTTGTCCTAGGGCTGCATTCCAGTAACTTGTCCTAGGGCTGCATTCCAGTACATTTTAGCAGAGGGAATAGTAACATATTGACATAGTTTCCTTATATACATGTTATTACATTTATAGTTTAAAATGTCAATTCCTTCTAATTGTATTGAGGCTACAAAATCCTCAACAGTTGCACTTGGAGTATTGTTATATTCTCCTAAAAGAAGAATAGCACCTTTTGGGACAGCTCTAACAACAATGTGATACTCCTCAGGAGTGAATGTAACATTGTGTGTTCTAATACATTTTGGATAATCATGTAGTTGCCCATCATTATTCAATACTTGTTTAGCCCCGATTATGTTGTTGTCAAATTAGTTCTGGAAAAACGAAGACTTGCTTTTGTATTTTATGTCTTTATTATTCCAGATTGTATACCTATGTGTACATGAGGTTCCAAGTTAGAAGTACTTAGCTTGCTAAGTAGTTGCAAAGTTGCTTTTGAGTAAGAATCCTAGACTACCAAATCTGTTGGAATATTAAATTAGAGATTATTTTCCAAATGCAATCCTTATTTCTTAAGTAGTTTTGAATCCATTTGATCTAAGAGATTATATTAGAGGTGTTAAAATCCAGAGCATTCAACCCTCCCTCACTTTGGGTTCTACATATTACCACTTTTCTTAAATAATGAGGTTCATTCCTCCATATGAAGTTAAATATTTGAGTATCAACCATTTGAGTTACTGACAGAGGAACATCCAAGTCAAGGGAGATATAAACTCATCTGGACCTTCAGACTGTGATAAAAGTACACGTCCAGATAAAGACAGATCTCTTAATAACCAGGAGTTCAATCTCTTTCCAATTTTCTCTACAATAGGAGATACATTTAAGTTGCCCATTTCTTTCTGATCTTTGCTAACTTTAATACCAAGATATGTGATCACATTTTTCACAGGGATATTACATACTGAGTTTAAATCACATCTTTTCAACACAAATAATTCACATTTCCTAATATTCAGAGATAAACCTGATACATGTGTGAAGGCATTAATACACTCAATTGCTTTTGTGACTTCATTATGATCTTTAAAAGAAAAAATGGTGAAGATTTTATCTCTTTGTCTTGTATCTGAATACCCCTAAAACTATCCTTATTTATATGAAGTGCCATAACTTGTGTGACCAATAAAAATAAGAAAGGAGAAATTGGGCATCCTTGTCTATTCCATGCCTAATGTCGAATCTCTGTGAATTTCCATGGGATAATATAACAGAGCTCATACTATTAGTGTAAAGTTTCTTAATTACACTTTGAAAACATTGACCAAAACCAAAAAATTGAAGAGTCTCAAAAAGAAAATAATGTTCAACTGAATCAAATGCCTTGTAAAAGTCTACAAATAAAATAAAGCTATCTTCCATAATGTGCTCATTGTAGTCTATCAAGTCCAATACTAGTTGAATATTATTATATATATGTTTGTCCTTCATAAAATAAAACCAGACTGGGTATCGTCAATGATTTGGTCAAGACCTTTTTTAAGTCTTTCTGCAAAGATGGATGCAAGTAGCTTTCCATCATTGTTCATTAATGTGATTGGTCTCCAATTTTCTAACATCATAGAATCCTTGTTTGGTTTGGGTATTACAGAAATGAGGCCCTGTGTCATAGAAACACGCAGGACCCCTAAATCAATTGCCTCCTTAAAAACATTAAATATAAATTTAATAATATCCTCCTGAAAATATTTATTGAATTCACCTGATAATGCCATCATTCCCTGGAGATTTGTTCTCTTTTAACTGGCTGATACTTCTTTTTATTTCATTAATAGAAATAAACTCATCACATGACTTTTGGAAGTCTTCATCTATGAATTTTGCAGTCTTTGACAGAGTCTAGAAAGGCGGATATGTCACTAGTAGGACAGGCATTACTGGTATGAAGGTTACCATAGAATTCTGAAACATATTTTGAAATATCTTTGGGGTTTTCATTTTCTTTGCCATCTATATTAAGCCTAAGCTTAATAGATGTAAATTCCAAATTTTTTCTCTCTAAATTGTAAAAGTATTTTGTGTTTTTTTTCACCTTCCTCCAACCATCTCCTTCTTGATCTTACAAATGCTCCTTTTGCTCTCTCTTCATACATTCAGTCCATTTGTAGAGAGAAAAACTGACCCTTTCCTTCTTCATCAAGGTCCATAGAGATTAGATGAAGTTAAGGAAAGGAGGGAAAAGGAAATACTTTATCTTCCCTCAATATTTTACGGTCAGCAATTTCTTTACTTCACTTCATGGCTGTTTGTCTTACTTCATTAATTCCCAATATTTCCCATAAGACTTAAATAGTTGGGCTTTCCTCCAATTGTCTTGGATAATATCTTTGGCATCCATCTTGAAAGTCCATCTTGATCATCTTCCAACAGTCTACTATTGAGTTTCCAATAACTCCGATTATTTTTATTAACTTCAGATCCATTAATATTTAAAGATAAGAATATAACTTTATTATCAGTAAGAATCGATGGTTCAATGGATACCTTGACTACATACAGTACTATATAATGAATTAGAAATCAACCAGAAGTCCATTCTTGACTGTCTGGACATGTCCTTGTTACTCCAAGTGACGTCCCTTTTATCAGGATATATAGATCTCCAAATATCGAATAATCCAAGACCAAGACATTTGGTTATTAAACTCAAGATTAACAATGCTGGATCTGTTAGGAGGGGGATATCTCTCAATCATCACATTAGAAATAGAATTAAAATTACCACATGAGATCATTTTGATACCCTGAAATACACCTATAACTCTATTAATCTCTTCTTCAATTTTTTTAAGTAATATCCAGTTGTTGTGTTTTGTTGTTGGATGCATAAATATTCCCTAATAAAAACATTTCACTGTTAAAATGAACCAACGTCCAGAGTGGTGAGTCTTACTACTGATGACCTTCCCTTTAAAAGCACCTCTTAAAACTGCTACACCTGCAGAGTGGTGAGTGTTAGTACTGATGACCTTCCCTTTAAATGCACCTCTTAAAACTGCTACACCTGCAGAGTGGTGAGTGTTAGTACTGATGACCTTCCCTTTAAATGCACCTCTTAAAACTGTTACACCTGCAGAGTGGTGAGTCTTAGTACTGATGACCTTCCCTTTAAATGCACCTCTTAAAACTGCTACACCTGCAGAGTGGTGAGTCTTAGTACTGATGACCTTCCCTTTAAATTCACCTCTTAAAACTGCTACATCTGCAGAGTGGTGAGTCTTAGTACTGATGACCTTCCCTTTAAATGCACCTCTTAAAACTGCTACACCTGCAGAGTGGTGAGTCTTAGTACTGATGACCTTCCCTTTAAATGCACCTCTTAAAACTGCTACACCTGCAGAGTGGTGAGTCTTAGTACTGATGACCTTCCCTTTAAATTCACCTCTTAAAACTGCTACACCTGCAGAGTGGTGAGTCTTAGTACTGATGACCTTCCCTTTAAATGCACCTGTTAAAACTGCTACAGCTGCAGAGTGGTTGTTGCCATATGATATCGTTACCCCACTGTTTTTTTCCAAAACGCTTGATCGGAATAACAAGCATGAGTCTCTTGTTGAAAGTATAAGTCTGCATTAAACCGTTTGCAATTACAGGAGAATAGCCGTACGTTTGAGTAAATTATGAATACCCCTGACATTAATTGAACAAAGAGATAAAGACATAAACTTCAACCAACAACCTTGTTATGCTAATATATGCTTTTCCTAAGGATATGTAACTCAAAAGGATTTCCATCCCATTACTAACCTCGCCAACAAAAAACAAACCATGTATTCTTGCTCCCACAAGGGGGAGACATTGTGTAGACTTTACAATAAGCAGTTCTTCACCTATAGTTAGTGTTCGTTTACCAGTTCTCAGGTCAGCCTTTTCTCATTCTGGTGTTTGTGTAAAAAAATGGAATTAAAGGCTGCTTTTCACCTGGCAATTAGGCAATTCTTTGGCCTACCAGTTCTGGCCTACCAGCTCACAAGCTTGTGTGTGCAGAGCAGCACTAGAATGAAAAACACTTCTTACCTTTTTGTAGTTAATAAATCCAATGTGACACGTGATAACTAACTATAGTATCCTTATCTAGCATTGAAAAAAGTCAATCCATTATTCTCTAATTAAACATCTCCCTAATTTCTGAATGAATGTTTGTTACTTAGTCAGTAGGCTACAGTAGCCTATGCTTCAGAGGCGACGGGCAGGTCATAGCTTACACACACGTACACCCACTGGCAAAGACTTCCAGCTGGCAGGCAGGCGCTGGAATAAGTTTCTGAGTGACAGAGTGACGGCTTTGCGCTGTTGCACTGTGGGACTGGAAAAAGTCTGGGGAAAAAATGCCTAGAATGTTAAAGAAGGTTATCAACCGGTTCCAATGCTTTTAAAATAACGGTTCTGTTCCGGAACAGTATAGATCACGTTCGGCTTTTAGTTCTGGTTCTGTTCCTTAAATAATGTTGTTATTTTCCGCTTTTCTGTTCCCTGAGCCGGTTCCAACCTGTGTTCAGGAGTATCATTAAAGCATGTTAACATGCCCCATCAACATTAGACAACTACACTGAAAGCCCTTAAATTGCTGAAATAAGTCAATCAAATCAATGATGAGTAGGGTCAGATTAACTGACCCATGACACGGACATGGTAGCATAGCAGGAAGATTGGTGTACCGTAAACAAAGAGGTTGGGAGGTCAAATCCTAGTTGAGGACTGTTGAATATGAATTATTGTGTAAATGAACATGCACAATCTAGTATATGTATGTTGAAAACACTGTATGTTAAAAGCACCGTGTGTGAGTATCTCTAACCTTGGCAACAGTGAAAGAGTGGTGAATGGATCAGTGGAAATTCACCGCCAACGCTGTGGAAATTACCACAAGGGACACGTGAAGTCAATCTTAAATAAATCATCCTTTCTTATCAGAGCGCTGGAGAGGTTCCAACCAACTCAATGCACCATAGCACACATGTCAATCAGGAACTCTGCTGGGACAGTCCCAGCAGTTGTCTTGTACACGGCTATACACAGACAAGTTCTATTTACATGATTTAGCATAATTAATTCATCATTACCATTTTGGTTCTTTCATGTGACCGACAAATACTGGTTCATAACATGTGACAGACCAATAGCTCATGCGGCTTCTTCTCCCTAAGCTGAGGCCTTGAAACAGAGATATCTCTGGTTCTCAAAACAAAGGTCTGGGCATGCTGCCAAATTACAGCTGCTGATCGTGAGGATTCGTTCAGTCAGTCACTTGCATGAACATAGAAAAGCACATGAGTAGAACACAGAAATTAGTTATTAGAAGAGCTCAAACATAAAAAATGTCCAGCACAGTGGTTCACCAATCAGGGCCTTGATTGACTCGGCAATAGTAACAAGGTGTAACTATGTAACAATACATTATTATTTTTTTGTATTTTTGGGGGGGGGGGTTTATTTGGGATCATCAGGCGACGTCCTGTATTCCAACTTAAATAATAATAACAATCCTTCCCTCAAAAGATCCTCATGTAAATAAAATGTTGTGAAAAAAAACGTGTTCAAGTTTTGTGAAGAATCACCCTTTCCTGCTTCTTTCCATTCACTACAGGTTTCAGGTGACGTGCTCCAACCGACGATGGAATCTTCAGCTTCTGAAGCCTCAATGTCCAACAATACTCCCGATACAACACCTTTTATTGGTCCTCTGCTTCCGAAAACCAAAGCTCTTCACTCCACAATTCTCTTCCCGAGACACAGGAAATAAAACATCTTAAAAACACTCCTGTTCACTCTTGTTCTACCTTTCCTAATGAATCTTTTACCATCTTTGTGACCTTAAATGGATCTCCCTAGAATACATCACTATTTCCGAATCATACAAGAAACCGATGTCAATTTACAATTTTGTTGTTGCTGTCTTCCACTCACTCTCACCGAACTCACTCAACGTGCCATCTTCTTCTTCTTCACCTACTTCTTCTTCTTTTTAAAATGTTGGTATTGGAGGATCAAATCCAATCAAATCAAATTTCATTTGTCACATACACATGGTTAGCAGATGTTAATGCGAGTGTAGCGAAATGCTTGTGCTTCTAGTTCCGACAATGCAGTAATAACCAACAAGTAATCTAGCTAACAATTCCAAATCTATTACCTTATAGACAGACACAAGTGTAAGGGGATAAAGAATATGTACATAAAGATATATGAATGAGTGATGGTACAGAGCGGCATAGGCAAGATACAGTAGATGGTATTGAGTGCAGTATATACATATGGGATGAGTATGTAAACAAAGTGGCATAGTTAAAGTGGCTAGTGATACATGTATTACATAAAGATGCAGTAGATGATATAGAGTACAGTATATACATATGCATATACATATGATGAATAATGTAGGGTATGTAAACATTATATTAGGTAGCATTGTTTAAAGTGGCTAGTGATATATTTTACATCATTTCCCATCAATTCCCATTATTAAAGTGGCTGGAGTTGAGTCAGTGTGTTGGCAGCAGCCACTCAATGTTAGTGGTGGCTGTTTAACAGTCTGATGGCCTTGAGATAGAAGCTGTTTTTCAGTCTCTCGGTCCCAGCTTTGATGCACCTGTACTGACCTTGCCTTCTGGATGATAACGGGGTGAACAGGCAGTGGCTCGGGTGGTTGTTGTCCTTGATGATCTTTTTGGCCTTCCTGTGACATCGGGTGGTGTAGGTGTCCTGGAGGGCAGGTAGTTTGCCCCCGGTGATGCGTTGTGCAGACCTCACTACCCTCTGGAGAGCCTTACGGTTGTGGGTGGAGCAGTTGCCGTACCAGGCGGTGATACAGCCCGACAGGATGCTCTCTATTGTGCATCTGTAGAAGTTTGTGAGTGCTTTTGGTGACAAGCCGAATTTCTTCAGCCTCCTGAGGTTGAAGAGGCGATTCTGCGCCTTCTTCACGATGCTGTCTGTGTGGGTGGACCAATTCAGTTTGTCTGTGATGTGTACGCCGAGGAACTTAAAACTTACTACCCTATCCACTACTGTTCCATCGATGTGGATAGGGGGGTGTTCCCTCTGCTGTTTCCTGAAGTCCACAATCATCTCCTTAGTTTTGTTGACGTTGAGTGTGAGGTTATTTTCCTGACACCACACTCCGAGGGCCCCCACCTCCTCCCTGTAGGCCGTCTCGTCGTTGTTGGTAATCAAGCCTACCACTGTTGTGTCGTCCGCAAACTTGATGATTGAGTTGGAGGCGTGTGTGGCCACGCAGTCGTGGGAGAACAGGGAGTACAGGAGAGGGCTCAGAACGCACCCTTGTGGGGCCCCAGTGTTGAGGATCAGCAGGGTGGAGATGTTGTTTACTACCCTCACTACCTGGGGGCGGCCCGTCAGGAAGTCCAGTACCCAGTTGCACAGGGCGGGGTCGAGACCCAGGGTCTTGAGCTTGATGACGAGCTTGGAGGGCACTATGGTGTTAAATGCCGAGCTGTAGTCGATGAACAGCATTCTCACATAGGTATTCCTCTTGTCCAGATGGGTTAGGGCAGTGTGCAGTGTGGTTGAGATTGCATCGTCTGTGGACCTATTTGGGCGGTAAGCAAATTGGAGTGGGTCTAGGTAGGGTGGAGGTGATATGGTCCTTGACTAGTCTCTCAAAGCACTTCATGATGACGGAAGTGAGTGCTACGGGGCGGTATCGCAACCAGCTGAAAGGTGCATACACCGCCACCTACTGTACTGATGTGTGAGGCCATTCACTTACTCCCTATTCATGTATTTCTCTTATCTAGCCTTGTGTTTCCACCAGTGGAGGCTTCTGAGGGGAGGACGGCTCATAATAATGGCTGGAACGGCACAAATGGAATGGCATCAAACCATGTGTTTGATACCATTCCACCTATTCCGCTCCAGCCATTACCACGAGCCCGTCCTCCCCAATTAAGGTGCCACCAACCTCCTGTGGTTTTGACATACTGTTCTGTACTGGGAATTCATTACACTTTGTGACACAAAAGGGAAGGGAAACAGGATGGGGGGAAAAGGGAAGAAAAATTGTCCTGCCAACTAAACCCACACCATTAAAACCTCACCACTGTTCCACTGATCGTACAACAGGCCGGCGGCCTGGTTATAGGACAGGACACTATCATTAAAACCCACACGAACTCCGCCGCAGCAAAATCTCGTACATCCAAGTACTTCTCTGCAGCTGCCACCACAACATCAATTTTCGGTGATTTTACGTTCCATTTCTGTGGTGCAGTTGATAACCATGACTATGAACGCTAAGAATGTCACATCGACTCAAAAAGCTCTGCCAGCCGCCATTACTCCTCTTGAAACTCCCTTCCGGTGATGACATCCTCCTGCCTTCCTCCATATCCAACGGAGGGGGAGAGGCAGCATCCTGAAGTGCATCCATGTGCACCGATTGGTTGGAAATTGGAAAAGGTGTGATGGGTGATTGATAGGCGATTGAAGTGAGAGAGAAATTCAGGGTGTTAGGTTTGAGAGGGTTGGCCTTTTTTTGTGCAAGTTTAGTGAGCCATTGTTATGATATATTCAAAGACGGAAAATATGTGAGTTAGTACCAGGTAGGCTACTACCTCAATGCATATAATTAGTAACCCCACAAATAATACCAAGAATCTATAGGTGTTATTAGGATATTGTCAACTACAGTGGTTAAAATGTATTGGAATTAAATGAGTTAGAAATGATTTACATTCTCCAACTGCAACTTTGCAATTGGTTCTCCTTCACGAGGTTGACAGCGTTAGAAAAACTTCCATGCAACGGCTAAAATATGGTCATTCCAGGGTCTTAGGCTCTGTTTATACAGACAGCACAATTATTATATTTTTCCCGGCACAAATTGGTCATTTGACCAATCAGATGATCTATTTTTGCCAATAATTGGGCAAAAGAGCACAATTGGGCTGCATGTGTAAACGCAGCCTTATTGACAAAATATCTGATCTGATTGGTCAAAAGTACCAGAATTGCGCTGGCTGTGTAAACCAACACAGCCATATTGGCGCAGTATTTGAGGGGTTGAATCGTTGCTGACGACTCACCCTTAATTTAATTCCGCTGCTCTATTGATCGCACATACATACATTTGGTCTAAATCTGCCATCCAATAGTCGTTTGTGTGACTTCCGTGATTGGATAATTTCTTAACAAATCATTATCAAAATTGATAACTCATCAAGTAGGCTGGCTCTGGCACAACCCGCTGATTTCTGAGACCAGTCAGAACGGTCAGAAATGGTTTGCGTTGTAGGAATCGTAGGGGAGGGAGGCAAAGTCAGACTCATTTTGGAGAAGAAACTACATTTGGCCGGAGCGATGTGGATGGGTAAACTGTCAAGTTGAATAGGCCTTTGCGCTCACCTTATTTTCTACCACTAGATGGCATTATTGAGGCATGTTTATACACTCATGGTTGGGTGTGTAGAGAGAGCCAAGGGAAGACAGGACAAATGTTGTTATTAGTTTCAATGCACTGTTCTATTGCATTTATTTTTTGATAGCAGCTTGGGGGGCTAAAACATTTTAACAACAGCCCTTTATTAGCTGTGTGATCATATTTTTTTATAGTCATTCAAGAGAGGAAACAGAACTCCTTTACCAGCCCAATGATCTGTATTCGAGCTATTGTACATTTGAAAATGATTTCATGCCTATGATTGTGAAAGTGTCTGTGTGTTGGCCGTACGTGTGAAAGATAATCCTCATTAATTGTTTATATAAACTGTGATATTAGTGCAGCAAGGGATACTGTTGGCATCCAGATAGTATTTCTCGTTTGGCTTAATTAATACCGTTTCTGCTTTGAAAAGGATCAAACGACTGAAGTCACAGTTTGCCGTGCTTATTTTTTGACGCACTGCGTTAAGCTGGGCCTGGGGGGTGCCATGTTTGTGTGTGATGGCGGAACAGAGTGGCTGTGTGGGCATCATCAGGAGAATCCCGCTATAGGCCCCATCTCCACGTAAACCAGCACGGCAGGGCTTTCCCATGAGCCAAGCCAGGTGCTCGTTTGCATTAATGAATGGACGGTAATTAAGAAAACATTTAATTCTGGCGTAAAGCTCTAATTCTAAATGCAAGAAAATGCCACTAATTGGGATTATGATAATAACGTCGAACCCGAGCAGAATCTTAAGCAAATTTCTCCGAACCTAACCAAGGTTGGCCCCTGCTAATCTTTTCACCATCAGCAACATGGAAAACAGCTTTATCAGATTTTGAACAGTGTGTGTGTGCGTATGCTCTTGTGCAGTGACAGCAATCAGGTGAACCCTGAATGCAGTTTCTCTTATGGTTGTTTGGCTAAAGTCTCAGGGTCTCAAACAAATATCCTATTGTCCACAACTCAACCGAGTTATGCTTGGACCAATGGCGTGAGGTTTTGTGCAGGACTGTGGTCTCAATAATAATTGAGTCAAAAGGAACCTTCTACGTCTGCAAACCTGACTAGAGGAGGAACCTGCATTCTAGAAGGATGGCTGATATTGGGAGAGGGGGTTTAAAGAGGGGCCCGGCCATGGATCGCAGGCTGTCAATGGGCCCCAACAGGCTGAACATCAATAGGGAAGGTTGGACCACTTACCTCCACCAAATAGGACAACTAAACGGCTCCAAATGGGATTGCATTATGGGCCTTGACCCCAAGGTCATGGGGTCAAGAAGGGGTGAAGAGAGGTCAGTGCTCATGAACACTTTATGGAGTTCCTCCTTTTTTTCAAAGGACGTGTGGCACTAATTTAAAACTGGTCAAAGATTTGCCCTCTGCCCCCACCCCAAGCGCAAGGTGCTTGTCACTCGGTAATGACCAGCCACCCCAACTCACATGGGTAGAAGGAGAGAAATTGTTAGAGGAGGGGTTGGTTCCCCAAATGACCTGCTACACAGTATATTTTATATGTGTACTTTTAAAAATGTCACTAGCCAATAGAAAAAAAGAAGGGGAGGTTTTAGTTAATGAGCAACAAATTGCAGCACAGCAAATAACAGCATTGGATCTCATTGGAGGGCTGTCATGTACAACATTTTAAAAAATCGTGTTAAACAGGCATGCCAAGTTGGCTGGGAATCACACAGATATTCTTTACCCATAACCCTTCACCCCAACTCTCATTGCATCCTGTCCCAAATTACCAACAACCTTTGTGTACAACAACATCCCTTGCATTCCAATTAGCACAAACACAATATCAACAGCATTTTTAACATGGACAGCACCAACTCAACCCCTATCATTCCCTAGCTCTGGAGGAATTACTTACACACACATGGACACACCACCATGCACACACACGCACACACAAAGTTCTTCCTGCGATGGTGATTTTAAAACAATTCACTTTGACTTAGATGTAGGATCTTAATTTGAGCCAGTTTGCTACAGCAGGAAAATAATCCTGCAGCAACAGGAAATGTGAATTATTATGTGGATTATAATTATTGGACATTTTTGTAGGGGTTGATCAATTTTTCGTAAGAGAAGAGGTCTACTTATTGATCCGTCGCTACATACTACATACACTACATGGCCAAAAGTATGTGGACCCCACTTCAAATTAGTGGATTCATCTATTTCAGCTACACCGTTGCTGACAGATGTATAAAATCAAGCACACGTCCATGTAATCTCCATAGACAAACATTGGCAATAGATGGCCCATACTGAAGACCTAAGTGACTTTCATTGTGGCACCATCATAGGATGCAGCCTTTCCAACAAGTCAGTTCGTCAAATGTGTTCCTTACTAGAGCCGCCCCTGTCAACAGTAAGTGCTGTTATTGTGAAGTGGAAACTTCTCGGAGCAACAACGGCTCAGCCGGGAAGTGGTAGGCCACACAAGCTTACAGAATGGTACCGCTAAGTTTGGAAGTGCATGGCACGCAAAAATAGTCTGTCCTCAGTTGCTACACTCCAAACTGCCTCTGGAAGCAACGTCAGCACAAGAACTGTTCGTTGGGAGCTTCAAGAAATGGGTTTCCATGGTCAAGCAGCCCCACACAAGCTTAAGATCACAATACGCAATGCCAAGGGTCGGCTGGAGTGGTGTAAAGCTCGTCGCCATTGGACTCTGAAGCAGTGGAAATGTGTTCTCTGGAGTAATGCATCACTCTTCACCATCTAACAGTCCGACGTATGAACCTGGGTTTGGTGGATGCCAGGAGAACTCTACCTGCCCGAATGCTTAGTGCCAACTGTAAGGTTTGGTGGAGGATGAATAATGGTATGGGGCTGTTTTCCATAGTTTGGGCAAGGCCCCTTAGTTCCACTGAAGGGAAATCTTAATGCTACAGCATACAATTACATTTTAGACGATTCTGTGCTTCCAACTTTGTGGCAATAGTTTGGGGGAAGGCCCTTTCCTGTTTCAGCATGACAATGTCCCCATGCACAAAGTGATGTCCATACAGAAATGGTTTGTCGAGATCAGTGTGGAATAACTTGACTGGCCTGCACAGAGCCATGACCTCAACCCCATAAAACACCTTTGGGATGAATTGGATCACTGACTGCGAGCCAGGCCTAATCATCCAAAATCACTGCTCGGGCCTCACTTATGCTCTTGTGGCAGAATGGAAGCAAGTCCCTGCATCAATTTTTTTATTTTTTTATTTGACCTTTATTTAACTAGGCAAGTCAGTTAGGAACAAATTCTTATTTACAATGACTGCCTACCAAAAGGCAAAAGGCCTCCTGTGGGGATGGGGGCCTGGGATTAAAAATAAATGCATAAATGCAATATAAATATAGGACAAAACACAGCAATGTTCCAATATCTAGTGGAAAGCCTTCCCAGAAGAGTGGAGGCTGTTATAGCAGCAAAGGGGGAACAAACTCCATATTAATGGCCATGATTTTGGAAAGAGATGTTCGGCGAGCAGGTGTCCACATACTTCTGGTGATGTAGTGTAAGTACCTAAATGTAATAACATAGGATTAATCTATATTGGCCCTGTAGCTGAGGCCTCCAAATGCACTGTAAGAGACTCCTTATTGGCTTTAAAGGCCAATATGCCACTCAATTAATGATTGACAGCTCGAAGGGGTGAGCATAAGATAGAGAGGCAGAGAGCGAGAGAGAGAGAGTGAGAGATTTTGTCTATCGGACCAAGATTAGTCCGTTTGACTGCCAGATGGTGAAGTGTGATTCATCACTCAAGACAACGCATTTCCACCAGTCCAGAAACAGTGAGCTTTACACTACACCAGCCGATTTTTGACCTTGCGCATGGTGATCTTAGGCTTGTGTGAGGCTGCTCAGCCGTGGAAACCCATTCCATGGCTACATTCTTAAATTATAGTTTTGCTGGTTGTAACTTGTAACTTTTTATTTGGATATAGGCTATTGCGTTATCGAAGAGCAGGTTTGAAACTCTGAAAATCAAAGTTTTCAGAGTTTTATTTCTTCACTCTAAATCCAGTTTTTGGAGAACAGCACAGAGAGTGAACGAATAGGCTGCTGCATCATGCAGAGCATGCATCTCGGCAGACACGAACATTTGACCATATAAGACCGTGACCTCGGCAGTAAGGGCTTCCTCCCTCGGGATATGATTGTGCTGGTAATAAGATAATTAATCCTGTACCCTCCCTCAAGAGCTAGATGAAATAGCCCTACCTGAAAATAATTTAAACAGATTTGCGTGTTTCCTTTTTGATATAGGGCCTATATCTAGGCCTATATGGGACATGCATGAACAAATAAATAGGTTCAAATAATATCTCTGCAAAATGTTCACGATGAAAATGCGCTAATTCTAAGAAAAAATATATAAAGAAGAGTCCAATGTACATCGCCTATATCATATTTTCGTGATTTTTGTCTTGCTTTTGAAAGCAGCACTTTCCTTTTTATTTTTTATTTTTTACAATTTATAATCTTATAGACTGATATTTGTGAAAGAAAATGTATCTAATTAAGCTGGTAGGCCTATATATCAAGAGATGATTTATGCACGAAATATTGGGCACATTATGGGCGTATAGGCTATAAATGACACAGATTGGCGTATAACATAATTGTAACCTAATTTTAAAGTATGTTAAGTTCCATCTATTAGACAGGGCGCTTGTGCCATGCAGTTTAGTCTGCCACCCAGTGTGTTGATGTCTGTCGGATCCTTGCCAATGTACTTCCATTATTGGAGCAAGATGTGAGTGAGAACGGGGAGGGAAAGCATTAGAGGGACTCAAGAATATAAGTAGCGCAGAAAGTCTAAAGGCTGTTCATTGCCTACTAGAAAATCACTTCTGCACTAGACAATATGCATGAATTCGCGCATTATCCACCCAAAAATAGATTATTATTAAAATGTTTTTTTTTAATTTTTTTTTACAGTATACCAATTATAGTCTTTAGGCTAGGGTTACTCATTTGAAGGTCCCGTGACACAAATTTCCTCGGTGGCAAAGGTCCGGATGGATATCGTCCTTTATCGGAGCTGTGGTACAGCGTAGTAACAAACATAGTCGTCTACGACTTAGGATAAACGTAGTTATATAAAATGCACATTAAATGAGACAACACATTTGAATTTATTACAACTTCTTTCGAATGTTAACATGTGTAACATTGCATCAACATGGTTGAAGAACGAAAGTGGTTGCATAATTGTCTATGCACAAAGTACACTGTGAACCATTGTACATGGAGCTTGAATTTTTATATCTATTTTTTGTATGAAATAAAGTGCATGTTTTCTGGAGAACAAAAGAGAGTTGAACAAAAAGAATAATCTGAATGCACAAAATGTCACTATGGGCCATGCAATATTCATGTATAAGTCACTCTGGGCCTTGCCCTGTATTAATGAGAGAAATGACATTTTTTGTCTCCTGCCAATGCTTTGAACTTTGGAACAAATGGTGTGAGAGCAACTCTGAGACACTGGTGCAGGTGTTCATTGGTGAGCCTGGTGTGGTATTTGTTTCTAATAAAATGAATTGTGGAGACGGCTGATTCACAGCTGTATGTGGAGCCAAACATGGTCAGGATGTACAGTTTCTTGAGAACAGGGACATCAGCTGCAGGCACCATCTTTCCCCAGAAAGTGACTGGGTCACAATCAGCCTGCTCCTTCAAAGCCACATTTTTTTGCAGCTCAATCAACTCCATTTGCAGTGATGCAACAGCTACCCATCCGAAGATGTTTTGCTACGTCTAACAACTTTGTCACATTTGTGACCAAGAAGGGGTTCTGAATGAGCAGCAGCTGTTATCTTCCAACAGTGAAGTCATGAAAGCGAGCCTTGAAGTTATCCATCCACTTCTGGTTGAAATCAACATGGTTGGCAACATCTTTGTCTCCCTGCGTTTGCACCAGAAGATTGGGGAAGTGGACAAGTTAATCCCTGGAGATCATTCTTGAAAATCTCAGATTCCTTCAGGAAAGCCCAGACTGATGTTATCATATCACACACTGTGTTGTCCCGTCCCTGCAGCTTAACATTCAGTTGATTAAGGTGTGGTGTAATGTCTGTCAAAAATGCAACTGTTTCCATCTTCTCCTCATCTTCCAAAAACTCAGAAAACTGAGTTGCCTTGTCACTCTTGATCCGATAAGAAAGATTTGATTTCCTCCAGAATGGCCCAAAAGCATTCCAAAACCATGTCTTTGCTGAGCCATCTGACATTGTTGTGCAATAGTGAGTCATAAAAACGGCCATTGGCCTCTGTCAGAATGCCTTGTAGCAGCTGTTGTTGAAGGGATAATGTTGCCTCAGCTGATCAGTTTCATCATCGTTGTCATGACCTCAGAACACTCTTTTCCCAGACTGGCACACAGGACAGACTGATGGATGATGCAGTGATATGATGTCAGGTCAGGGTGGTCCTCTTTCAAACGTGCTACCAGTCCCCTCCCTCTTCCTGTCGTGGCTGGAGCTCCATCTGTGGTGATAGATTTGAAGTCAGTGGTCTCCATCACCCTTTTTGTCAGCATCCCTTTGATGGCCTCGTGGATAAGAAAGAGAGTTTTAATTTTATTAATTTTTTTATTTCACCTTTATTTAACCAGGTAGGTCCACCAGTTGAGTTTGGCTGGGCCACTCCATTGACACAATTTAGGAGCATTTTGTTTAGCTTTTTATCCCAAATGTAAAACTGACCTGTTGGGATATATATATTTTATTATTATTACTATGTTTAACCCACCATTATAAAGCTTAGGCTATTGAAATCAGAAGGCTACCATTTATAGAAAGTTAGCTTTCATGGAAATGCATGGTTTTGTCTGTCTTAGTTTTCGCACTAATTTGAGTTGTTTAAGCCTACGTTCCCACCTCACAGAGGGGATCCACTGATCCCCATTGAACTTGATAGCGAAGTAGGCAGGAGCATGGTTGAGGTGAACAGGGTGGGACCAAAGTTGGGGAAAACTGAACTTTATGCAAATACTGTCACGGACGTCGAATGAAGTAGACCAAAGCTCACCTGTGAGCGTACATTTTCCTCTTTTATTTTGGAATGACGCCAACAAAACAAGAAACAAAATGAACAACCGTGAAGCTTACAGGGCTTTAGTGCCACAAACAAAGTTAAATACCCGCATTGAAAGGAGGGAAAAGGGCTACCTAAGTATGGTTCCCAATCAGAGACAACGATAGACAGCTGTCCCTGATTGAGCACCATACCTGGCCAAAACATAGAAATACAAAATCATAAAAAACAAAAACATAGAATGCCCACCCCAAATCACACCCTGACCAAACCATATAGAGACATAAATAGGCTCTCTAAGGTCAGGGCGTGACAGTCCCCCCAAAGGTGCGGACATCTGGCCGCAAAACCTGAACCTATAAGGGAGGGTCTGGGTGGGCATCTATCCGCGGTGGCAGTTCAGGTGCGGGATGCAGACCCTGCTCCACCACTTGCTCACCCCACTTTGGTGGCACTTCTGGTGCGGGGACCCTCGTTGCGGGCCCCGGACTGGGCACCCTCGTTGCGGGCCCCGGACTGGGCACCCTCGCTGCGGGCCCCGGACCGGGCACCCTCGTTGCGGGCCCCGGACTGGGCACCCTCGCTGCGGGCCCCGGACTGGGCACCCTCGCTGCGGGCTCCGGACTGGGGACCCTCGTTGCGGGCCCCGGACTGGGGACCGTCGCTGCGGGCCCCGGACTGGTGAACGTAGTTGCGGGCTCCGGACTGGGGACCCTCGTTGCGGGCCCCGGACTGGGCACCCTCGCTGCGGGCCCCGGACTGGGCTCCCTCGTTGCGGGCCCCGGACTGAGGACCGTCGCTGCGGGCCCCAGACTGAGGACCGTCATTGCGGGCCCCGGACTGGCGACCGTTGCTGCGGGCTCCAGACTGGGGACCCTCGAACATCAAAAAAACGTTGGCTCGAAGCCGTTTTACACAAAACACCTCTGTGGTAATGTGTTGTAAAAAAGCTAACAGTAAGTGTATCTTTTGTACTTGTAAAGTTATTTTTAGATGATAATTAAGTGTTCAAAGCTTCCAAAACCATATTGCAATCATGGATCAATTGTTTCTAGATAGAGAGTTTCACACTTGACCAAATCACAATCAAAAGGGGCATGGAATGATTCCAATTTAGCATTGGAGTCAAAAGTACAAGCGTAGATGAAAGAATATTGTGCATGGCACATGTGTAAGGCATCAGTCATTCCCCTGACGTCAGGATGAGGTCGCATGCGGGTGATGCTTGAAATTTTGCCAGGCAAGCTGCATTAAATTAAACTCCATTATCTGCAAACCGAATATTACTAATCAAACATCATGAAAATGGATAAGTAAGATTGTCTCTCCCTTTGAATGAGAACGCTGAATGGGATAATTTACATAGCTAATGTGTGTGTGTTTGTGTATTTTTATCTGTGCAAACATTAAGTGAATGAATTCTTGAATTAGAGGAAGGTTGAAGAAATTCAGCAAGCATGTTGTTACATAATGCGTGTCTGTGTGTGTGTGTGTGTCCCAACAAGTGGTTGTGTGGTTGTCTGGCTCTCACGACTCGTGGCCACAAAAGACCACTGACTAGTTGAGAAAGACTGACTAGACTGAGTCATATTAACATGATGTCACCAGCCCCCCTCGCTGTCTGGAGCTGGTCTCATACACACTCTCCCGCTATCAGTGCCATAACCTCACAAAGACTAGTCAGAGATGATCATACCCACTACACACTCTCAAAGCATCACGCACAACAACAGACACCCCCCGGGTAACACTCAAAACACACTGCTTAAAGGCACAATATGTAGAAATCGCCACGCTATTGCCTGGTTGCAAAATGTCTAATAGTTTGCCTAATTCAGTTTATGTGGCAAAATAAGCAAGTAAAGTGTAACGAATCATTGTGCCATCAAAACTGCTGTGAAATATATTTTCCATAACCAAAAAATATTGTATTTTCAGCTGTTTGAAGCTGGTGTACAAAACCAAAAGTAAAAGATGCAAAAATTAAACTTGAGGATGAGAAGTATAGAAATAGCGCACATAGAACCGATTTACCGCTTCTTAAACTTGCTTTCAATGACAATAACAGATCTATAACTCATATACGTCTAATCATTGTTCCATCTAAACCGCTGCAGAGAATCATTGTTCCATCTAAACCGCTGTAGAGAATCATTGTTCCATCTAAACCGCTGTAGAGAATCATTGTTCCATCTAAACCGCTGTAGAGAATCATTGTTCCATCTAAACCGCTGTAGAGAATCATTGTTCCATTTAAACCGCTGTAGAGAATCATTGTTCCATTTAAACCGCTGTAGAGAATCATTGTTCCATCTAAACCGCTGTAGAGAATCATTGTTCCATCTAAACCGCTGTAGAGAATCATTGTTCCATCTGAACCGCTGTAGAGAATCATTGTTCCATCTGAACCGCTGTAGAGAATCATTGTTCCATCTGAACCGCTGTAGAGAATCATTGTTCCATCTAAACCGCTGTAGAGAATCATTGTTCCATCTGAACCGCTGTAGAGAATCATTGTTCCATCTGAACCGCTGTAGAGAATCATTGTTCCATCTGAACCGCTGTTGAGAATCATTGTTCCATCTAAACCGCTGTTGAGAATCATTGTTCCATCTAAACCGCTGTAGAGAATCATTGTTCCATCTGAACCGCTGTTGAGAATCATTGTTCCATCTAAACCGCTGCAGAGAATCATTGTTCCATCTAAACCGCTGTAGAGAATCATTGTTCCATCTAAACCGCCGTAGAGAATCATTGTTCCATCTGAACCGCTGTTGAGAATCATTGTTCCATCTAAACCGCTGTAGAGAATCATTGTTCCATTTAAACCGCTGTAGAGAATCATTGTTCCATCTAAACCGCCGTAGAGAATCATTGTTCCATCTGAACCGCTGTTGAGAATCATTGTTCCATCTAAACCGCTGTAGAGAATCATTGTTCCATCTAAACCGCTGCAGAGAATCATTGTTCCATCTAAACCGTTGTAGAGAATCATTGTTCCATCTAAACCGCTGTAGGGAATCATTGTTCCATCTAAACCGCTGTAGAGAATCATTGTTCCATCTAAACCGCTGTTGAGAATCATTGTTCCATCTAAACCGCGCTGTAGGGAATCATTGTTCCATCTAAACCGCTGTAGAGAATCATTGTTCCATCTAAACCGCTGTAGAGAATCATTGTTCCATCTAAACCGCTGTAGAGAATCATTGTTCCATCTAAACCGCTGTAGAGAATCATTGTTCCATCTAAACCGCTGTAGAGAATCATTGTTCCATCTAAACCGCTGTAGAGAATCATTGTTCCATCTGAACCGCTGTTGAGAATCATTGTTCCATCTAAACCGCTGCAGAGAATCATTGTTCCATCTAAACCGCTGTAGAGAATCATTGTTCCATCTAAACCGCTGCAGAGAATCATTGTTCCATCTGAACCGCTGTAGAGAATCATTGTTCCATCTGAACCGCTGCAGAGAATCATTGTTCCATCTAAACCGCTGCAGAGAATCATTGTTCCATCTAAACCGCTGTAGAGAATCATTGTTCCATCTAAACCGCTGTAGAGAATCATTGTTCCATCTAAACCGCTGTAGAGAATCATTGTTCCATCTAAACCGCTGTAGAGAATCATTGTTCCATCTGAACCGCTGTAGAGAATCATTGTTCCATCTAAACCGTTGTAGAGAATCATTGTTCCATCTAAACCGCTGCAGAGAATCATTGTTCCATCTAAACCGCCGTAGAGAATCATTGTTCCATCTAAACCGCTGTAGAGAATCATTGTTCCATCTAAACCGCTGTAGAGAATCATTGTTCCATCTAAACCGCTGTAGAGAATCATTGTTCCATCTAAACCGCTGCAGAGAATCATTGTTCCATCTAAACCGCTGTAGAGAATCATTGTTCCATCTAAACCGCTGTAGAGAATCATTGTTCCATCTAAACCGCTGTAGAGAATCATTGTTCCATCTAAACCGCTGTAGAGAATCATTGTTCCATCTGAACCGCTGCAGAGAATCATTGTTCCATTTAAACCGCTGCAGAGAATCATTGTTCCATCTAAACCG
The DNA here is from genome assembly GCF_023373465.1 of Oncorhynchus keta. Classification (NCBI taxonomy): domain Eukaryota; kingdom Metazoa; phylum Chordata; class Actinopteri; order Salmoniformes; family Salmonidae; genus Oncorhynchus; species Oncorhynchus keta. The sequence goes on from NC_068440.1 coordinate 11,785,152, forward strand.
CTGTAGAGAATCATTGTTCCATCTAAACCGCTGTAGAGAATCATTGTTCCATCTAAACCGCTGTAGAGAATCATTGTTCCATCTAAACCGCTGTAGAGAATCATTGTTCCATCTGAACCGCTGTTGAGAATCATTGTTCCATCTAAACCGTTGTAGAGAATCATTGTTCCATCTAAACCGCTGTAGAGAATCATTGTTCCATCTAAACCGCTGTAGAGAATCATTGTTCCATCTAAACCGCTGTAGAGAATCATTGTTCCATCTAAACCGCTGTAGAGAATCATTGTTCCATCTAAACCGCTGTAGAGAATCATTGTTCCATCTAAACCGCTGTAGAGAATCATTGTTCCATCTAAACCGCTGTAGAGAATCATTGTTCCATCTAAACCGTTGTAGAGAATCATTGTTCCATCTAAACCGCTGTAGAGAATCATTGTTCCATCTAAACCGCTGTAGAGAATCATTGTTCCATCTAAACCGCTGTAGAGAATCATTGTTCCATCTAAACCGCTGTAGAGAATCATTGTTCCATCTGAACCGCTGTAGAGAATCATTGTTCCATCTAAACCGCTGTAGAGAATCATTGTTCCATTTAAACCGCTGTAGAGAATCATTGTTCCATCTAAACCGCTGTAGAGAATCATTGTTCCATCTAAACCGCTGTAGAGAATCATTGTTCCATCTGAACCGCTGTTGAGAATCATTGTTCCATCTAAACCGCTGTAGAGAATCATTGTTCCATCTAAACCGCTGTAGAGAATCATTGTTCCATCTAAACCGCTGTAGAGAATCATTGTTCCATCTAAACCGCTGTAGAGAATCATTGTTCCATCTAAACCGCTGTAGAGAATCATTGTTCCATCTAAACCGCTGTAGAGAATCATTGTTCCATCTGAACCGCTGTAGAGAATCATTGTTCCATCTGAACCGCTGTTGAGAATCATTGTTCCATCTAAACCGCTGTAGAGAATCATTGTTCCATCTAAACCGTTGTAAACCGCTGTAGAGAAGAGAATCATTGTTCCATCTAAACCGCTGTAGAGAATCATTGTTCCATCTGAACCGCTGTTGAGAATCATTGTTCCATCTAAACAGCTGTAGAGAATCATTGTTCCATCTAAACCGCTGTAGAGAATCATTGTTCCATCTAAACCGCTGTAGAGAATCATTGTTCCATCTAAACCGCTGTAGAGAATCATGCTGTGAAATATATTTTCAATAACCTAAAATACCATATTTTCGTCTGTCAAACTGTGTGTACAATCTGGAAGGAGGAAGAAACGCACACCTGTTTAGACGAGGAGATGGTAGAACACTTGAAAAAGAAAAGTAGAGCCGCACAGCTCCGATTCAATTGTGATAATTGTGTTTTTGCTATCTATTGTAAATACTGTTTGTAGGCCTATGTAGCCATATTGTATCTATGATCGTATGTCATCCATTCATACTTTTTTATGTGTTCTATTTATATCTGTAAATCGAACAACGAAATCAAGATACAGCCGGCCATGATTACAGACACCTGTGTGTGTCATTTCAAACTATATGAACTAGTGACCTGCAGTGTTTGTCATTATACCCTGATGGAGACAAATTATTGCATCCGAGTCCCTTGTCTTTTTCAAGCGGTGCGTTCAAAAATAAAACTTAAGGACAGAAAAGCAAAGAAATAGCAGATTTAGAACGAATTGACTGCTTATCAGACTTGCTTTCAATGAGCGATTACAGATCTGTAACTCGCATTTCAATGTGAATTTTGTCAGGTTGCACACAAAGCTGCGGCGTTATCTTTGTTGAATGTTCATGAGTTTGATGACTGTTGGAATGAATGAGGCTGCAGTTCTAATGGTGAACAAGGGGCTCTTACAGGGGCGGGCAACTCCAGTCCTCGGGTGCCTGATTGCTGTCACACTTTTTCTCCTTCCCTAGCAAACACAGCTGATTAATCAAAATGCATTCTGAACTGAAGATCATGATTACAGTAGTTGATTATTTGAGTCAGGTCTCAACGTCAACAGTGAAGAGGCGACTCCGGGATGCTGGCCTTCTAGGCAGAGTTGCAAAGAAAAAGCCATATCTCAGACTGGCCAATAAAAAGACAAGATTAAGATGGACAAAAAAACACAGACACTGGACAGAGGAACTCTGCCTAGAAGGCCAGCATCCCAGTGTGACGCTTCTCGTTGGTGGAAGGAGAGGAGGACCAAAATGCAGCGTGGTAAGTGTTCGTCATGTTTTAATTGAACAAACTGAACACTACCCAAAATAATAATGAAGAGAGAACTAAACAGTTCTGCCAAGTGAACAGACAGTAAACAAAAATGAAACACCCACAACCAAAATGGGGAAAACAGGCTATCTAAGTATGATTCTCAATCAGAGACAGCGAACGACACCTGCCTCTGATTGAGAACCATACTAGGCCAAACACATAGAAATATAACAACCTAGAAAAAAGAACATAGACTACCCACCCCAACTCACGCCCTGACCAACCTAACACAACTACATAAAAAAGGAACTAAGGTCAGAACGTGACACCCAGAGTCGCCTCTTCACTGTTGACGTTGAGACTGGTGTTTTGCGGGTACTATTTAATGAAGCTGCCAGTTGAGGTCTGTTTCTCAAACTAGACACTCTAATGTACATGTCCTCTTGCTCAGTTGTGCCCCGGGGTCTTCTACTCCTCTTTATATTCTGGTTAGAGCTAGTTTGCACTGTTCTGTGAAGGCAGTAGTACACAGCGTTGTATGATATCCTCAGTTTCTTGGCAATTTCTCACATGGGAATAGCCTTCATTTCTCAGAACAAGAATAGACTGATGAGTTTCAGAAGAAAGGTCTTTGTTTCTGGCCATTTTGAGCCTGTAATCAAACCCACAAATGCTGATGCTCCAGATATTCAACTAGTCTAAAGAAGGCCTGTTTTATTGCTTCTTTAATCGGGACTACAGTTTTCAGCTGTGCTAACATAATTGCAAAAAAGTTTTCTAATGATCAATTAGCATTTTAAATTGATAAACTTGGATTAGCTAACACTATGTGCGATTAGAATGGCCTTAATGAATAGCTCAGTGACTTCCAACGTGGCACCGTCAAAGGATGCCACCTTTCCAACAAGTCAGATTGTAAAATATATGCCCTGCTAGAGATGCCCCGGTCAACTGTAAGTGCTGTTATTGTGAACTGGAAACATATAGGAGCAACAACGGCTCAGCCGCTAAGTAGTAGACCACACAAGCTCACAGAATTGGACCGCTGAGTGATGAAGAGCATAGTGTGTAAAAATAGTCTATCCTCAGTTGTAACACTCAATACCGAGTTCCAAACTGCCTCTGGAAGCAACGCCAGCACAACAACTGTTCATCGGGAGCTTCATGAAATAGGTTTCCATGGCTGAGCAGCCTCACACAAGCCTAACATCCCCAATGCGCAATGCCAAGCATTGGCTGAAGTGGTGTAAAGCGCCATTGGACACTGAAGCAGTGGAAAAGCGTTCTCTGGAGTAATGAATCACGCGACACAATCTGGCAGTCCAACGGACAAATCTGGGTTTGGTGGATGCCAGGAGAACGCTACATGCCCGAATGCCTAGTGCCAACTATAAAGTTTGGTGGAGGAGGAATAATGGTCTGGAGCTGTTTTTCCTGGTTTGGTCAAGGCCCCTTAGTTCCATTGAAGCAAAATCTTAACGCTACAGCAAACATTTACATTCTAGACGATTCTGTTCTTCCAACTTTGTGGCAACAGTTTGGGGAAGGCTCTTTCCTGTTTCAGCATGACAATGCCCCTGTGCACAAAGCAAGGTCCATCCAGAAATGGTTTGTTGAGATCGATGTTTAAGAACTTGACTGGCCTGCACAGAGCCTTGACCTCAACCCCATCGAATACCTTTGGGATGAATTGGAACACAGACTGCGAGCCAGGTCTAATCGCCCAACATCAGTGTCCGACCTTAATAATGCTCTTGTGGCTGAATGGAAGCAAGTCCCTGCATCAATGTTCCAGAGTCTAGTGGAAACCCTTCCCAGAAGAGTGGAGGCTGTTATATTAGGAGAGCTGAATAAATCAAGAGACAAAAGTGAGAGACAAGAATTAATCAAATAAATCCTCACAGCAAAGGAATGTAGCTTGTGAGCTAGAAAATGAACATCCTGACAGTCCCTGGCAGGGTGCTCTGCAATCATCCTACTCCAACTATTGACATGGATAATGTGCCATTTCTTATTCAGTGTGAAGGAAATGAGTGGGTCTTGCCTTGATGACTGTATTAGCGTTACACTACTTGTCCTATAGATTTTTGTAGTCTTAAGTAATTACTTGAACTGATCGCTAAAATTATCCTTATCCCGGAATAGCATGCGGGATGTTGATTCAAGCTATCTGCTCCTGCTCGCTAGCAACAGATCTACTTGTTGTAACTAGCTAACGAGCAAGCTAGCTGCATTACTAAGGTGGCTGCGTTCTAAATTGGGAGTAATTTTACAGCTTGGATTGATGGTATCACGTTTCTATAACTACAAAGTTTGATTACAAATAAATACAAAATACTTTACCTGATAGCAGTTTGTTGGACAGAGATATCTCGAGCTGTCATCAGCTGTGATTAGTACCTTAGATACGGAGGACTTGATTGGCAGATGTGATCAGCGGAGATGGTTCCTTGATAGTACAGATGTTTTGATTGGTTTACAGTTTAGTATACTCGGCGGTGTTTGCCTGTCCAGCTAGTAAGTAAGTATATATACGGAAATGTGCTCAGAATATCTAAATATACACAATATGTAAAAACCAGCTTCTACCTCGACATAGATTGTCTTGAAAACTGAAGCAGATTGCTTGCTACGCCCCCGTCCCCCCCGTCCCCCCCCCCCCTACTTCCACTCAACTCTCCAGGCGGGTTGGGATTCCCTGAGCTCATTACCATGTGAAAGACCTCAGTTCCTGTGAACTTATGTGTCCTCTGATCCCTCCCCTTTATGCCTGGCAGACAACAAATAGCTGTGCTGATGATGGAAGGTCCCCCCCTCTTCTATTCTCACCCTGCCCTATGGTTCTCACCCCGCCCCTCTGTCCGGCTGCAGACGACACACCCAGGACCCTGGAAAAAAGACTCCAAGACAGGTTGTTCCAGACATGTCTGCCCAGGTCTGTTCCCAAGCCCCTCTATTAGTTTGTGAAATGCATCTATGTTCCCTGCCCACTCAGAGACTCCAACACATTTTAATTAGATAATTGGAACCATTGTGGGTACAAAGGACCCAAATATTTTATAAGTCATATGGATGCATTGACTGGCGAGACTGCAAGTCGTTTCTCAATAGCACTTAAAACACACACACACACTCAAACACAATGTGTCAGACACTGGCACAAACACATTCCCACACTGTCAGACTAGAGACTTGCATGCACACACACCTCTAATACAGACATGTCTACACCAACACACAGACACTCCCACTTCATGCATGCACTCCCACACACAAACTCTCTCTCTCACACACACACACACACACACACACACACACACACACACACACACACACACACACACACACACACACACACACACACACACACACACACACACACACACACACACACACACACACACACACACACACACTCCCACTCCTTGCTTGCACTCCCACACACAAACTCTCTCTCTCTCTCTCTCTTTCACACACACTCCCACTTCATGCTTGCACTCCCACACACAAACTCTCTCTCTCTCTCTCTCTTTCTCTCTCTCTCTCTCACACACACACACACACACACACACACACACACACACACACACACACACACACACACACACACACACACACACACACACACACACACACACACACACACACACACACACACAGTCTGAAGGGCCTCGTCTCGTCTGCCTTTCTTTCAGCTGTCTGCTCCGTCTGACCCATTCTTTTCATATGTGTAATTAAGTGCTTAAAAACCCTCCAAAGGGCCATGACATACTCATGGCTGATTTCTTACCATGTCTTATGTATGTGTGTCTGTGTCTGAAGCCCCCCCCAATCTATGTGAATTTGTTTTCTCATCTTCTTAGACCCCCTATTATTTGTCTAGTCAAGTGATACTTCAGTTAAGACAATTTCAACAGCCTTAGACTGACTGTGTGGGAAACAAGGAAGCAAGTGAATGTGTCTGATTTGTAGACAGAAGAAGATAGCCCGACAATGATCTTTTCTCAGCCAGTTGCATGTGGATGGATGCTTAAATGTGCATTCCAGCGCATGATCTTTATAATGCATGCCGTTTTTTTTGAGGGAAATCATTGTTAGGGTCCTTAGGCTTCGTCAAGGTCTGACTACAACAGTGAGTGAACACACACACACACACACACATACACACACGCAAACATTGCCTAGGCAATTTCATAAATACACCACCATGAATGACTTGCTATCTCTGTGTGTAGTATGTGTGAAGTATCAGTAAATGTGTGTGTGTGTGTGTTGAGTACTAATGCTAGCTAGGATGTCCCCCCACTTCCTTTTCTCTGACTGTCCCTGAGGGTACTCCACTGTGACCCCTAACCCCTGCCTGACCTTTGAGTGTGCTCCGGCAACAAGGGAGGTCAAGAGCTCAACCTCATCACCAGCCTTCAGGATCACTTAGACTAGAGGTCAAGAACCAATTAATTTGGCTTCGACCCTCTCTGTCACATTGCAATAAACTGGAGAAGAGACATTTCCTATACATTAGTGCAAAGGCACAGCTCTTCTTCTGGTCCAGTCAGTGGTGATGGGGGGGAAACATCGGTACGGATACATATCTGGATATCCTTTTTGACGATGTATCAAATCGTATCGTTTCGACAATATCGCAATATATTTCGCTGTACCCGCGCCAACACTCCAGTATTTTCTCTTCATAGATTTGTTCTCCCCTCTTTTTAAATAGGGAGCCAATTTGTTTTCAGCACTTTTATTTCCGTGACTGATCAAAACTGGTTTTCTCCGGGATCTCGCGTGTCTCTCTGCAGCAGACATATGGTGAGCATGGACCATCAAATCACAGTGTTGAATCGCAATTCCCCTCCGTGATTCAGACAGGTCGGGTTAAATGCGGAAGACATTTATCGGTTGAATGCATTAAGTTGTACAACTAGCTAGGTATCCCCCTTTCCCCTTTCCCTTTTCCCAATACATGTACAGTAGAATCGTGAGAATCGCAATACATATTGTATCGGCACCTAAGAATTGTGATAATATTGTATAGTGAAATCAATTGCAGTTCCCAGCCCCACCAGTAAGGGTGACATTATCTTCATAAAAGCACACGCAGTGAGTTACATAACTATAACACTTAAATCAACAGGATAAGTAGACAGGACTCAGGTCTTCTTCTGTCCGCCTGTATAGTTTACCTGGAAATCTATCCTATTATGACCGTACATAGGACATTTTCCTAAAGTGGAATATCAGTGTTGACGGCCGCTGGTGGAATAGGTGAGGACCAAAGCGCAGCGTGGTACGTGTTCGTCATTTTAATGGTGAAGCTGAACACTAAACAACAAACAACAAAAGAACTACCGAAACAGCTCCGTCAGGTGCAAAACACACTAAACAGAAATGAACTACCCACAACACACAGGTGGGAAAAGGCTACCTAAGTATGGTTCTCAATCAGAGACAACGATAGACAGCTGCCTCTGATTGAGAACCACACCTGGCCAAACAACCCAGAAATCCAAAACATAGAAAATGAACATAGAATGCCCACCCTAGTCACACCCTGGCCTAATCAAAATAGAGAATAAAAACCTCTCTGGCCAGGGCGTGACACAGTGAGCATTGCAAAGACATGGAAATGCACATTATCCCAGGTGAGTTTAGAGTGCTGCAACTAGTGAATGCACAATTTTAAAGCCATGACTTTTTTTGTGCTCCTTGAATCAATACACCCCTTGCCAGCCTCTTTCCCCGCCCATTTGCCCATGGCATTTACCTTTTAGACGAGAAGGATGTATCTGCTGCCCTAAGAACTGAATAGGGAGGGAGAGCACCACAGGTGGGTTTGTGGGGACACCCCCAGAGGCCTATCAGAACATCACAGAACATCACCTTTCAGTCATCACAAGTTGATCAAGGGTCACACAACTTGTGGATTTCGCAGACTGTCTAAGGATATATGTGGATTGAATGCATCCACGCACACACACTCACACACACGCACACACAAACACACACATCCAAGTCCACCATTGTCCCTGCAAGGTCTCTGAGTCTGCACCCGGTCTAATTTCTCAATGTCTGTGGTGACTTGCTTCTTATGCCTTGCGTGTTGTGCTTTAGCTCCAGGATATTTTTTACTAGAACCAAATAAGTAAAGGATCGTTAGATCAGCAGAGAGCCAGATCGAACAAACAATAACAATACTGTTTCACAAGTAACTGCAAATTGGTACTGTGATAGTCCTTCAGATTTACAAAGAAACATGTCTATTTATATCCAATGTCTATGGATCAAGGTCGTTATAGTTTTGTGAATTTTCCATTCGTTTTTATTTGAAGTTTAGTTTCAGTTCGTTTTAAGACTTGATTTACTAGTTTTTATTCAGCTTCAGTTTGAGAAAAACAACAAGTATCTTTTTTATATTATGGAGTTTCAGTGTTAGGGTTCAGGATAGAACTGCTGTTCAGGTGAACTCTGGTGTTGGTTGGAGTTCTCCTTTTAAAAAAAGAATCTCTGTTCCACACACGATGCTATCGTCTGCCACTACATACATTTGGCTTTGATCATTTCCAGCAATGTAATCCCATACAGGGCTTTGCCTTTTGCGACCCAGCACTGCTGTTGTTAGGTTTGCTGCTGCCGTTGTTTACACTCATGTTCACACCTATGGTTAACACTCATGCTCTGATTTTTTCTCTCCTGTTAGCTACTGATAGCTAAGTGATAGTGATGCACAAGCTAGGCCTATTTGAAACACTGCCATCTATTGGCAGCTTTTACCCACAAGATTCAAAGCTTGAAAACCTCATTTGATTTTTGCCAAAAGTAATTGAAAAATTATTTTTTTTAAACAACATTATTTATGATGTTTTTTTATTTGATTTGAGTTTGTTCTGGCTGTCAAATAAAATAGTTTCAGTATACTTTTAGTTTTTCAGGTGTTTTTCTTCATTATTTTGTTAACTTAATTGTTTTTCCAATTTTAGTTTCAATTTTCATTTTAGTTTTTGTTTACTATAATAACCTTGGTACTGTGGACCCCTTGACAGGGTTTAGTCTCAGAAAAGTTTGGGCCAACTATGTAGACCTGTCCCACAGCAGGAATTTGGGAACTTGGGACATGTCAATAAAATGTAGACTGGGATACACCCTTGAACTTGAACGGTATCTCGGTCCCCTAGAGATCCCACGTTTTCCTCAGTCTACCCTCAAGCCCCCCCTTCTCTGCAATACTTGGCCTCCTTTTGTGGAGCTGTCTGCTCACAATCTCCCGTCTGCCCTTCTCTAAACCCCCTCCATCTTCTGACCCACCCCCTTCTTCAGTCCTGGGGGACTCCTGTAGTAGACAACCCACAGAGACGTGCGTTTTAGAATGCTAATCGGGGCCTTGGATGGCATTCCCACTACTGGGCTCCCAGACATGTCCTTTTGTTTTTGACTCTTTTCAAATCAGGATGTTCCCCTAACTTTCTGCTGTCTGGAGTTACGACTAAGTTCCCAAGACTGACTTCAGACATGCCCATCATGTTATTACTTTGGTTGTGATTTCCCCCAAAAATGGTCCAGATGAGAATGGAATAAATCATCCTTGTTCAAATCAAGACAAAACAAAATATTGAACTTTCATGCTATCCACCATATAGTATATCTTGGCATATAAAACAGTAAGAGACAGAAGTCCATAAAGTGACAAACTTTCAACAAGATTGTTAAAGTGCTATTGGCAACATGACAGTAACACTTTCTATGATTGTGGTAATGATAGAGGGAACTTTTGAAGCACTCGTAATGTATTGTCGTAAAGTCAGAGGACAGTTGGATCTGGTTAGGAACAAAACACTTACCATGTGCTCCCCCGGCGAGCACACTAATCAAAGTCCGCATTGAGTCAAGCTTCTTGGAAGTGGACAGTGGGAGAATGGAGTTTCCTTGATTCCTCGTGTCCTCTCCTCGCCTCTTTCTCAAAACCTGTTGGATGAGGTCAGATTCAAGGAAATGCAATTGAGATTCTCCAATAGTATTGCCACACTACTTCCGCCTCAACTTTCAAGCATCTCTGCATTTTAGCTGGATATACGCGTCAATGGATCCCACTTCTGACACCGATGTACCAGTCAAGGTAGTTGACTCTGGCTAGGATCAAACCAGTAACCCTGTACTCTAAAGGCAGGTGCACAAGCCGTAGTGTCAGTGTCGTTACTTGGAGATAGTAGTATATGCTCAACAAAGGCAGGATTGTTAAATAATACATAACAATACACACCACAAAGCACCTAGTAAGACTGTATCAAGCCGTTAAATTGGTGGCCAATTATTGACACAAAATAACTGCCTGTAAAATGGCTCTGCTTTGCTAAGTTCTGATGATAACAGCTGTTCCACTGGCCCGTGCTGCCTTACGAGCGGCCATGTCGCGATGTCTCACATTAATTGCCCAGATGCGGCCCGCGGTTCCTCTGGAATTGCGCAACCGTGTAAACATTGATCATTCGTGTGCTATGTGCTTATGTTCCCGTCTGAACACATGGCTCCTTGGTTGACACTAGAAACGGTCCCTCAAAATGACAGCAACCGTAGGCCTGCTGAAGAACAAGTGAACTCTGCTGTAAAAAGGCTGCAATGTAGATGATGGTGATTCTCATTAAAATGTTCAGGGGTTTTATTTTACTGTAAAGTACTATTTCTTTCATACAGTCTATGCTCCAGAACCTGGATCCTGGAATACTGTGACTCCAGGTAACTTCCTTAGTGAAGAAATACTCATTTATGAAATCTCAATGCAAACTTACGCTGAACTATGACTTGACTCGATGAAAAACAAACTGTATAGATAAAATTCCAGATAGACATTTGTGTCATTTGTTTTCTTCCAATGTAAACCTTTATTGATTGTGTAAAGTAATCCTGCATAGTACACAGTACATGGTACAAGAATGAATCAGTCCCATACAGTCAAGATTCAGAGGCCATGTGCAAACATGGCTAACATAGGCTATGCATTTTGAGGGACATAGTGCACTCATGCCAGCATCTCTTTAAAATCCAACATTGTCATTAAAACATTGCGTTCACCCTCAACAGTGCATACTTCCTCCATACAAATTGCACACATTCCAAATAGTGCACACATTCCATCAATTACACTCTTGCTTTCTACATGATACGTACTTCTACAGATACTTCGTTCTGACTGTTTAGTTTACACTCCTCGTGTAGAGCCCACATTCACTCTGACTGTTTAGCTTAAACTCCTCGTGTAGAGCCCACATTCACTCTGACTGTTTAGCTTAAACTCCTCGTGTAGAGCCCACATTCACTCTGACTGTTTAGTTTAGACTCCTCATGTAGAGCCCACATTCACTCTGACTGTTTAGTTTAGACTCCTCATGTAGAGCCCACATTCACTCTGGTTGTTTAGTTTAGACTCCTCATGTAGAGCCCACATTCACTCTGACTGTTTAGTTTAGACTCCTCATGTAGAGCCCACATTCACTCTGGTTGTTTAGTTTAAACTCCTCGTGTAGAGCCCACATTCACTCTGATTGCACAATCCTCACAACAAATTGCATAGTAACCCACTACATATAGTGTGGTCTTGATAGACTATAGCATATTGCATACTTGCTCATATAGTGCATATGTGTTGTTCATGTGGAGTACACATTGTTGTTAAACCGTACAGTACATCACACTATCAAACACATTTTTCATACAGCCATTGCAACAGCAAAAATATGAAAAATGTTCAACATTGTGGAAGTTAATCCAAAAAATGACACAAATCAAAATACACTGCTCAAAAAAATAAAGGGAACACTAAAATAACACATCCTAGATCTGAATGAATGAAATATTCTTATTAAATACTTTTTTCTTTACATAGTTGAATGTGCTGACAACAAAATCACACAAAAATTATCAATGGAAATCAAATCTATCAACCCATGGAGGTCTTCATTTGGAGTGACACTCAAAATTAAAGTGGAAAACCACACTACAGGCTGATCCAACTGTGATGTAATGTCCTTAAAACAAGTCAAAATGAGGCTCAGTAATGTGTGTGGCCTCCACGTGCCTGTATGACCTCCCTACAATGCCTGGGCATGCTCCTGATGAGGTGGCGGATGGTCTCCTGAGGGATCTCCTCCCAGACCTGGACTAAAGCATCCGCCAACTCCTGGACAGTCTGTGGTACAACGTGGCGTTGGTGGATGGAGCGAGACATGATGTCCTAGATGTGCTCAATTGGATTCAGGTCTGGGGAACGGGCGGGTCAGTCCATAGCATCAATGCCTTCCTCTTGCAGGAACTGCTGACACACTCCAGCCACATGAGGTCTAGCATTGTCTTGCATTAAGAGGAACCCAGGGCCAACCGCACCAGCATATGGTCTCACAAGGTGTCTGAGGATCTCATCTCGGTACCTAATGGCAGTCAGGCTACCTCTGGCGAGCACATGGAGGGCTGTGCGGCCACCCTTTCATTTAATTTCTCTCACATCACCCTACAATATTTAACAGGATTGTCCTTGGAAAAAAAATCGAAACCCTCAGAGAATTTGAATGATTCTCAGAAGCAAATGATAAAATAGTTTGTTGATTCATTTGCATATATTTCAAGATGCATTTCTATGTTTCTATTTTTAATTAATTCCATGTGTTCTATCTATACACACATTATCGGAATACTATGTGCTCTGTCCAATATAAAACACTTGTTTGCCTCCCCTTGATAATAAAATCAGTGGTGGATCCCACCACTAAGCCATATAACCTCCTCCAGTGTCAAATATATATATTTTTTGCCAGGTACTGTAGCATAAGTGCATGATAAATCCAATGACCATTAACCAGAAGCAGTTTACAAGACCTTTACTATGACTTGTGGTGTGTGTGTGTTGCTTACAATCCGAGAACAGAACTTGCACTGAGTGAGGCTGACGCAAAGTGCGCGCGCACATACACAGACAAGCACAAGTAAACAAACAAGCACACATACGCATCATCAGATCAGCTGACCCGTGGCCCCGAACGTACGGCTGATGTGACAGATACAGCTGTGTGTAGAGTCGTCTCAGAGAGGCCGGTGTACCGGCACCGCACAGCGCACACACACACACACACTTTTCACAACCCTCACTAAACACGGGGCTAGTGGCCTATGCCGTCTGTGTTGAATGGTATACTCTGGCTCCGGAACAACAACTCCGCTTCAAGGTCTATGTGTCTACCATTCGGACTCATGGGCGTTCCATACGCCAGTCCAGTATGCTTCGATATGGGTATTAGTCTATGTTCTTCTCAACTATCATGGTCCACATCCGGCTGCTTATCGCAGATATGTCCATTTGTGTCCATGTATCCAGCTAGTTAGCTGTGGGAGGACAGAAACGCAACAGTTCACAGTGGTCCGTTTAAACTTCTACTTTGATTGGTATATCCGGACGTTCAGAAGACAGTCTGGGGGTTAGGCCCACAGACGCAGCTGTGGTTGAGTATCCATTGGTATCCATGACTCAACAGTACATTACCCCATGTTCAGTCCAGGCATGTGCCCAAAGTTCACCCAAACTAAAGGGAGATCCCTCAATGTCAACAAAGTGCTTCAGGTTTAACAAGAGGAGTCATTCCGGTTCCATTTAGGTCAGGTGGGCACCATTATGTTCGTAAATGGACATCCCTATTGGTGAGGTGGGGTGGCCGTCGGGAGGTGGTGGACTTCAGAGGGAGGCGGAGCCAGATGACTGGCCTTGACATCATAACTTCAATGTGATGGGTCACCTAGGGGGGATTGAAGGGCAGAGGTTAAAACGTGGTCCCTTTTACGGGTCTAACAGGCAAGCTTGCATTAGTAGGGCGAAGCAGAGGGGAATTTTGGGTAGAATGGGATTCAATTTGAGCCAAGAATTTGCTCTCTTCATGGACCCCCTCTGTGTGTGAGTGGATCTACTACGAGGAGTGTAATATGGTGCCAAGTGGCATATACCTCAAAGGAACTTTTAATACAATGCGTATGTCTTAACATGTAATTGTAGAGTAATGCGTCTGTCATATGTGTGTCATATACTTTATAGTACAGCTGTCACTTATGTTGAGATATACTTCATATTCTGACTCGATACACTTGTCCTCAGCTGGATACCCCTCCTCACAACACGCACGCGCACGCGCACGCGCACACGCACACACACACACACACACACACACACACACACACACACACACACACACACACACACACACACACCCAGACCTAGCTAGACAGGTCTGCAATATGCCTTGCCCCCCCCACATGTCTAGTAGCTACAGTCCAGACACAAGCTGCCCTCTACCCACCACCCCAATCCCAACAGACACACACCCAGTTACTGCCCCCCCCCTCCACCTCCCTCCCGCCCTCATCCATTCCCAACACAGTCTCAGTCTCCATCGCCCCACCACTGTCATTGTCTAAGCCCCTGACTATTTTCCCACGCTTTATTTGTCTTTGTCCTGTTTGTGGCTGGCGGGGGGCCCTGATCAGGTCGCCATGGCAACCCACGTTGGCATTCCCCTGATTGGTGTACGTGGCGAGCTAATTATTCAGTGCATACGCTTTAAATAAACAATAAAGTAGGACGAATGGAAATGTGGACCCGAGTATTAGACAGGCTGTGATTAACACTAAGCTGCAACGCCAACAAAACATTTGAGGGGATACTGTTTCAGTGGGACGACCTAATTCTCTTCTTACTTAGCCATCCAAATATTTTCAAAGGATTTAGAATGTAAATGAATGATGTTGTAATATATTAATACAATAAAAATATAATTCTCATTACAAGTCCAACTCTAATTGTATTTCTTTGATTATATCTTGTTTTGCTTTCAAACAAATCAGAATGTTGATATTTAGCATTATGAGGGGATAATATGACATGTGTGTGTGTGTGTGTGTGAGAGTGTGTGTGTGCATGTGTTGCTACTCTACTTGAATGGCAACTTAATAGCGAGGGAAAACTGCATTTACCTTCAGTTCCTCAACTAGGGATTCATGTGATGAGGAGAGGGTGGAGAACTGGCTCCACAAGAGCACCTTGTTAATCTAAGGCTTCTAAGCACTCCTATGGCAAACAAAGGAGGAGGGGGGTTACCATGACAGTGGGCAACATTGTTTACCAATTCTCCCTTTTCATTAATCAGGGTTAGCCGGCTCTAATTGGCGTTTTGCTTAAGCCGGTCTCCAGATCCCTCTCCGTCCACTGGTCTAAATAATGGCGTTACGCCACAAGTGCCGCCGTACTGACGGAGGACAATGCTCCGCTTGTCGGCTGCGCTGGGCAAGGCTGAACCCACCCCCACACCCTCTCCTTCCTTCTTAATACACCCCCCCTTAAATAAACCTCACATGGAAAGACAAAGAAAGCCTCTCACTATTGAGACCTCACTGTCTTCTCTCTCTCCTCATCGGTCTCCCCTCCCTCCCTCTCTCTCTCTCTCTCCTCATCAGTCTCCCCTCCCTCCCTCCCTCTCTCTCTCTCTCTCTCTCTCTCCTCATCGGTCTCCCCTCCCTCCCTCTCTCTCTCTCTCTCTCTCTCCTCATCGGTCTCCCCTCCCTCCCCCTCTCTCTCTCTCTCTCTCCTCATCGGTCTCCCCTCCCTCCCTCCCTCCCTCCCTCTCTCTCTCTCTCCTCATCAGTCTCCCCTCCCTCCCTCTCTCTCTCTCTCCTCATCGGTCTCCCCTCCCTCCCTCCCTCCCTCCCTCCCTCCCCCTCCCTCCCTCCCTCCCTCCCTCCCTCCCTCCCTCCCTCCCCTCTCTCTCTCTCTCCTCATCGGTCTCCCCTCCCTCCCTCCCTCCCTCCCTCCCTCCCTCCCTCCCTCCCTCCCTCCCTCCCTCCCTCCCTCCCTCCCTCCCTCCCTCCCTCCCTCCCTCCCCTCCCTCCCTCCCTCCCTCCCTCCCCTCTCTCTCTCTCTCTCCTCATCGGTCTCCCCTTCCTCCCCCTCTCTCTCTCTCCTCATCGGTCTCCCCTCCCTCCCTCCCTCTCTCTCTCTCTCCTCATCGGTCTCCCCTCCCTCCCTCCCTCCCTCCCTCTCTCTCTCTCTCCTCATCGGTCTCCCCTCCCTCCCTCTCTCTCTCTCCCCTCTCATTTACTCTGCTCTCACGCGGAGCTTCCTCTTCCTCATTTCTCTTTCTGCCTGCTCCTCTTCTCTCCTCCCAAGTTGGCCCCTTGAGTTTCCATGGACATGGACAGTGTGATCAACACTATTAGAAGTGTTAATTGTCCTACCAGATATTGGAAAACATCTCGTCAGTGTGTGTGCGACTTTATATTCTCAGTATGTCCATTGGTGCATCCCGTTTCAATCGGTCTCCTCTTAACTCATATTTGAGTTCTTCTCGAGACTAAACCAATTCTGTCACCCGAACACATTAAATACTATCAAGTAAGGGTGTTACAGTACTCTTCAGCTGTCAGTGGATCAAATGTTCAATAACTCTGTGTACAAGATATCCTTGTAGGGATATCTATTCAATTGTGTGTGTATAAAGGAATGTGCCCATGCTTGTTGAGTTAATATTCTGTGTGAGGTTATTTGATGTCATAGTAGTGTGTGTGTGTGTGTGTGTGTGTGTGTGTGTGTGTGTGTGTGTGTGTGTGTGTGTGTGTGTGTCTATGCATGTATACACAGTGCTCTGTGCTGATAACATGGTGTGTGTATAGGTATAGGTATGTGTGAGTGTGTGTGTAGCAGGTTATCTTTCACATGATCTAACCATCCTCAGCTACATGCTCCATGAATATAAAACGCTTTCATGCCCCATATGCAAATAGACCCACAGTGTTGTCATTAATATGCACTCGTAATTATAACGCCTTCGGTTGATTTGATTTATGTAGCCGAAATAAGTCAGGTAAAATAAATTCCTCTAATTCACAAAATGGCGGAACGACGACATTTGCAGTCTTGTCGCAAGGACGGGCACAATGAACACTGCATGAGGACGAGGAAGACCACAGCTGCCCCTCAGAATGCCAGCTTAAAAGACATAAAATACAGAGTGGCTTCGTGATTAACTCAGATCACATTCCCTCTCCCATAACGCCTCTCGGGCAATCTATGCAATTAACACACTGCCAGTAATTAACGCAGTCTCGAGGCAGCCAATGGGGCAGGAAAGCGAGAGGGGGCAAAAGCGCAATGGGTGGAAGGCGCAGGATTGGGAATAGGGCACTAAAACAACAGTACCTACGTGCTGCCATTTTGTGCCAGTCCTTGTCCTATTCTAAGATGGTGGCAGCAGGGCTGTGACTCGTTGTGCAGGAGAAGGGGGCAAACTAGGGAGGGAGGAGGGAGGGAGCGAAGGATGCTGGGATACAGAAGTGAGTATCTTTCATTTAGTTAGTGCATTACAGAATGGGTACCAGAACAGAGAAACAAGGGGGGTGGGACAGATGCAGGAAGGGAGATGATTGTCAGGTCTATAGGCCAATGAGCAGGACATGCACGCATGTCTTTCTCAGGTTCACACACACACACACACACACACACACACACACACACACACACACACACACACACACACACACACACACACACACACACACACACACACACACACACACATCCATGCATTGACACATATTGTGCACGCTTAAAGAATTACTACAGTAGAAATATGAGGGAGGAGATGTATCTGGCAAAATGTACACACAAACCAATACAAACATTTGATATACACACTATGGATGAACAACAAGATGACGTGGCTATATTTGCTTTATTCCACACAAGTAACATCTACATGCGCATGCACGCGCACACACACACACACACACACACACACACACACACACACACACACACACACACACACACACACACACACACACACACACACACACACACACACACACACACACACACACACACACACAAACAAGATACCCGTTCTCATGGTATGGTCTGCCCCTGAGCATGCAAATGACATTCATTATGCAAATGCATGCAAATCAGATCCAGGCAAGAAAAAAAACGAGGAGAATAAAATGAAATGAATGAGAGTGAGTGAGACAGAAAGGAGAAACGTGCGGCGGCAGTGTGAAAGGAGAAAGTACAGTGGCCTATGCTAGAGCAACAAGGCGAGGGCAGATCGTTTGTCGAATCAACAAACAATCGCTAGATCTGATTGCCATTTCCATGTTAGAATCTCAGTCTTTAACCAATTGGAATTACCTTACAGAACCGTGGCAAGTATTTCAAACAGCTCACCAAACATTGAGTCTCATGAATGCAGTCACTCAGTCAGCTAACAAATGCAATCTTCCATTGGCACCGATGTCTACGAACACGGAACAGGGATGAGAGATGCAATAGTCTACAAGTAGTGCAAAGGCAGAGTGTACCAACAGGTCTAGTTAGTCACTTTCTACGGATCATTTACACGTCTAGGTGGACAATTCATGCTACAGTAGTTAGCAGTGTCCAGCTATAGCTAGCACTAGAAATAGTCAAATAACTGCAGATCAATCGTGCATTATCTTCAAACCAAATACTTTGAAGCTTGATTACCATGGCAAACAGTTTATCTGAGCAGAGCAGAGAGATGTTGTGTGGTGGGAACTTGAGTAATACATGTTAGCTTGGGGCCTCTGATTCGCTAGGGGCCACTTCGGTTTCTTGAAAGCTGGACACACTTATAACATAATGGCATCGAAGGCAACAAAGCTACATCTCATTTATAATGCATCAATCTCAGATGTGACCAGAATTAAAATGATATATTCTGACCCCTTTCAAACCCCAAAGAAAGTACTAAATGGAACTAGCCTCACCATACAAAATAATCAGACCATCGAAAATAGAATTAACTGAAATCGAATGATCAGAGAATAAAATAAACAAAAGAATCAGTGAACAAATATTTCAATGAGCAGATACTGTACACATTGTACAGGGGGAACAAAACACAGGGCCAGGGGAGGAAAGCTAAGCTGCCTCATTACCTCTCCTTAGAGCAAAACTGTGAACTAAGTACTTTATTTCTTGTCAAAGCATCTAAGATGGACGCCTCTTTGTGAACAAGAGTGTGGTATTTAGGAAAGAGGGAAAACGGAGCAGGGTGGAGTTTGTTTTATAGAGGGGGGTGCCGGATGGGTCAGGCAGGTCACCCGTGACACAAGTCAGTATTCGACGTGCATCCGGCTGAGGACGTCGGGAGATGACACAGAAACGGGCCACTAGGGGCAACAGTGAGCGCTGTTATCTTCAAGTTGGCTTTGGCTTTGCAGATCGGGATGATGGATGCGAGTAAGCATTTGCCTCTGGTTCCAAAGGTTGCGTGTACGAATATGGCGCTATAATGTTAAGGCCCCTCGGCCCTGGCTTGAAAAGTACTGCATGCAAAATAAGCCGCCGTTCTAGAGAGACCAGGTGGAGATGAAGATGACATTTATTGTACCGTTTGCTTTCTGTGTGAATACCACAGGTGGAGATGAAGATGTAGGTAGGGAAATATTGTAATGTGTACCGTTTGTGTGTGTGTGTGTGTGTGTGTGTGTGTGTGTGTGTGTGTGTGTGTGTGTGTGTGTGTGTGGTTGAGAGGATTCATTGGTGTATTTTTTTTTTTTACTGCAATCGCTAACTCACTTGGCCAGTGAAAGGTGAGGGAGGCCTTTTACTCTCATACAGTCTTTTACTCTTTCACTGCGGTGGAGGAAACAGCGAGGTCTCTATCTCTCTTTCTCTATCACTCTCTTTCCCCTCCTTTAGACAATACTAATGGTAATCAAATTACAGTATACCTTTACTCGTATGTACCTTTCACAAAGTTACAGCATGAAGTGCTTAACTCTGTTTCAAATTCAAACATACTGTAAATCATGCCAAACTGTAATGGCTTGCCTCAACCATTTCAAAGGCTCATTCACTTAAAGAAGGCCAGCAGCCCGGAGTCGCCTCTTCACTGTTGACGTTGAGACTGGTGTTTTGCGGGTACTATTTAATGAAGCTGCCAGTTGAGGACTTGCGAGGCGTCTGTTTGTCTGTCTGCACTTGTCCTCCTGCTCAGTTGTGGACCGGGGCCTCCTATTCCTCCTTCTATTCTGTTTAGGGCCAGTTTGCGCTGTTCTGTGAAGGGAGTAGTACACAGCGTTGTGCGAGATCTTCAGTTTCTTGGCAATTCATAAGAAAGTCTTTGTTTCTGGACATTTTGAGCCTGTAATCGAACCCACAAATGCTGATGCTCCAGATACTCAACTAGTCTAAAGAAGGCCAGTTGTATTGCTTCTTTAATCAGAAGAACAGTTTTCAGCTGTTCTAACATAATTGCAAAAGGCTTTTCTAATGATCAATTAGCCTTTTTTTAAATGATAAACTTGGATTAGCTGACACAACGTGCCATTGGAACACAGGAGTGATGGTTGCTGATAATGGGCCTCTGTACGCCTATGTAAACATTCCATTAAAACAATCTGTCGTTTCCAGCTACAATAGTTATTTACAACATTAACAATGTCTACACTGTATTTCTGATCAATTTGATGTTGTTTTAATGGACAAAAAAAATAGCTTTTCTTTCAAAAACAAGGACATTTCTAAGTGACCCCAAAATTTTTTACAGAGGTATATGTAACGTGGGTCTGTCTACCACTAACAGCTTAGCTTCTTCCACAGTCCGACTGCCCCATACTGGGCTCGAACCAGTGATCCTTTGCTTCGCAACACACGTGACCACTCTCCTTGACAAAGTACCTCTTGGATGGCTCCATCAGCAACATTTTAAGCTTGCTCTGAAGTGAGCTGACGGTACATTCTTAGCTGCTACACGTATAACCCCTCAAACCTGCTATGCATCCTCATGTGAGCTTAACATTAGTGACAATTCAGTCTGACGTACTGTACCTTTAAGTCTTCTGATCGGTTGGCTGGACACAAACGCTGAGTCACTTCCTCTCGGGCGTCGGCCATTTTGTTTTGTTTGTCGGGCACAAGAAACAGGCCTTGCGGGAGCGCAATGGGATTCTTGTTACTTTCGGTTATCTAGCTTTATGAAGAATGTACACCACTCATACAGCTAGATAACCAAAGATAACAGCCAACCCCTCGGGCCCACCCAGACCCACGCGGCTAGGCTGGATACACACACCTGTAGACGAAGGATAAGAAAACGACACACTCTTATTACGGCAAAGTATTGAATGTGAAGAGAGCGCGGACAAACGTACACTTGGTTTTGTCATGAAGGAGAAAGGCTTTCAATATCAAAGGAAAACAAATAATCACAGAATTCTATCAACTTAAAACAATTTGACCAAATACACGGTGCCACATAACCTCATAAACAGTAGCCTACAGATTTCCAGTCATCCTCAAATATGCAGGACAAGCTTTTGCCTCCAATTATTTGTCTATTAATTGACCAATCGTGTTGTTAATAATGCGACTAGTCATGTTACCAAGTGTGTGAATTATATTTCAATCAACTATTGTCAAAGGGGACCACAAGCTTACTCTTGTTATGTGGCCGGAAGTATCTACTATAGTAGGCCTGTATTATACCAAAATCATTACAGTTATTTTTAAATTAAGAGATCAATTGAACATTATAAGACTTTCATTCACTGGTCCTAAATAAACATCACTTGTCTCCCAACCTGACACCCAATCCACTATCAGAGGTGTGCTTGTTCAATGACTCACTTAGAAAATTACTACTGCTATCAAATAGCAAATCATGAGTAAATATCATGGCACTGGCATATGCCTATCAGTATGGCCTGTTATTAATCACTGCATTAGAAACCTACAGCCAATTCGTTAGACTGTTATCCCCAACTGTTGCGATAATATGACGGAGGTTGGTTTTTGCTTGTGCCACTTTGTTGTTCAAATCGATGGGACATCAATAGAGAACACAGACACACACATCCGATTCAACCAAGAACATCATTGTTGCTTCATGTTCTGCTTCGGTCAAATAAATGATGAGCATTTCAGGAGCATAAGGGTGAGGGAGTGCGTGTGAGAGAGAGGGATGACACCAGAGAGAGGGATGAAGCCAGAGCGTTTCCATTCGTGTGTCTGCAGCAAGGTGTGACTTCTCATCACGACGAGAGCAGCCAACAGAGGAGCACACAGTATAACAACACACACACACACACACACACACACACACACACACACACACACACACACACACACACACACACACACACACACACACACACACACACACACACACACACACACACACACACACACACACACTGTAATTTGAAGCCTTTCACGTAATGATGTATTGATTAGGGATTCATTTCCAATGTATTCTCAGAAGACATTTACCCCAAACAATATATATATTTTTAAAGATCTATTGATGAATATACTATCTGTATAACTACAAGCTAACAGAATGAAATATGTCTTAGGGTTATCACATACCGTATTCACATTAGTCACTTTTGAATTTTGAACATCACTTCTCTGTTTCATGTTTGGAACTGGTTTCAATATAATTCCACATTGCTTTTGCGGAGGTCACATCATGGTTTTTGCAGAGCTCTGTTTCTAATGTCTTATGTAGCCCTAATATAATTTATTAAGTACACTTACCCGTTCAGGATTTTTGTGTTTCATGATATATACTGAGGTTTGTGAAGCAAAGTCTAACTAAAAGCTAAGAATAGGTTGATGTAAAAGCATTCCATAGACACCCTTTAGATTATTACTTATTACAAACCAGGTTGTTTGAGCCCTGAATGCTGATTGGCTGAAACCCCATATACCACCGGTATGAGAAAAAAAATATTTGTACTGTTCTAATGACATTGGTAACCAATTTATAATGGCAATAAGGCACCTCGGGGGTTTGTGGTGTATGGCGAATATACCACGGCTAAAGGCTGGCACTCCACGTTGCGTCATGCGTAAGCAGCCCGTGGCTATATTGGCCATATACCACACCCCCTTGTTCCTTATTGCTTAAGTATATATCGAGGCCTATTGGAAGCACTATTCAGCTAAATAGGGATGTTGAGACAGCCATTTTAAGACCATAAACATACACACATTTTCTTCGGCAAAGTGAAGGTCCTTATAAAAAGAGATGTTTTTCATCATTATTATTATGATTATTTTGCATATTATATACAATAACCGCATTTCTACATATTTGTATTTAGTATATTTATTTAATCAAATAATAAGTGTCTGAATAATTACATCATTTGTGTTTCGTTGTGTTATAATGCATCTGAGACGCAGGGATTCGTGTCTGCAAATGTATCACTGTTGGATTCAATTAAAACTGTATTACAGTGAATGTTTTTCCACTGTAACATCGGCCACTGTTTTCCAAAGGAATAAGTCATGCAAAAGTCGGTGCATTGCCCGCAACGGTGCCTAATTTAAATGACCTACGCTTCCATATATGTATCTACATTAATATCCCATCGAATATTTGACCCCATCTAGTTGCGTGATTCCAATATCAAGATGATTTGATGAATGAATTCAACCATTAATACGAAACAAAACCCTGAGAAATTGTTTTCTAATAAAATAATATATTCATGTTGCATATGCCCACACTATTAAGTTGATTGCAGAAAATATTCATTTCTAAGCACCTTGTTCAGAGAATAAATTGGTTGTATAATGTATTTTCTTTACAGAAATGAACACTGCATCGTGATTGGCAGAACAGGTGAAGTGACGTCTTTCATGAGGAAGACGCACAACTAAAACTCACTTTCCCGATCAGTTTTTTATGGGTCTTTTCTGTAATAACGCAATGCATATTTATTCCATATTCTTTGAGTTTCCGTGTTAATCGGATCAAATTAGTATGCATTTCATAATATATCTGATAGATGATTATTATACTCTAAACAAACACATTAGGAAAATTAAGATTATTTATTTGAAGGCTGACTATTTGGAACAATTTCTGTAGCCTATGACAAATCAAACAATACAAACACGTGCGATTCTTGAAATAGGCTACAGGCCTGTTCCTCAAACCGTTTTTTAAATGTCAGAGCTCCGTTTGTCTTAGAAATTAACATTTGGATTTTGGTCAAGATGTCTAGAAAGTTTGGCTGCTCAAGAGGTCGATTTTCTTTATTTTGTGTTATCGACTGTAAGAACAAATATCAACGAAGAAGCCTAAATCATCAGGGACAAGATATTGAGGACACGTTTACGTCTTACTTGAAATTATTTTTTTGCCATTTTAAATATGATATTGATATAGGCCTAGATATTAAACGTATAGGCCTACAATAAACTTTATAAAAATGATGGCGATACCTTGATATACAAGTTGAGCGATACATATTTGTGTGAGTGTGTGCGTGCGCAATTGCGGTGTGAGAGGAAGAGAGAGAGAGAGAAAGAGAGCGAGACATTTTCATAGTGCAAAATTAGACTTGATTTGTATCTGAAGAACACACACACTGAACACGTTGTATGCAGAACGATGGTCTCATATACATTTCTAACGATGCGCAAAGCCCCACTCGAAGTGTCCCCAAAGAGAAACAGATGTGATTTCGTTAGTTACACACCCTATTGCTCATGAGTCATGTGATTGCTGCTACACAGGTAGGCCTATCAAACGAATTTTAAATTCCATCTGGTGCATTTGGAATATCCTCTGTCTTTGTAGCTTACTCTGGTGATAATAAGAGGCCAATGTGTACAAATTAAGGATGCATTCAAGTTAATTTAAGACTGACATGGGACAAATTGACTGGTTGTTCAAATCGCTTGTTTATGGCATGTATAGTGTAAACCTATGGGCCTATCAACGGTAAAAAATAAAAAAATAAAAAATGATATATACATATATATATTACCTGTGGAACGTCGTATGCTACTTCATCTTATATTGTGGGAGGAAGTGCTGAAATTGAAGGAATAAGACGTTAGTGGTCGAAAATGGAAAATGATGCCCATGCAATCTCATAATTCAGATGCAGCTATAAAATAACGCTATAAAATATATTTTATAGGGCTGCTGATAACTATTGTCATCCATTGGAAATGGAAAGCCATGGGAATAAATACAACTGCAGTAAGATACACATGCTTGTGTGTGCCAAGCGTTAGTGATCTCAAATCAGTGTGTGTGTGTGTGTGTGTGTGTGTGTGTGTGTGTGTGTGTGTGTGTGTGTGTGTGTGTGTGTGTGTGTGTGTGTGTGTGTGTGTGTGTGTGTGAAAATACCTGACTCACGTGTCATGTTCAATTGAAACAGTCTTAAGCATGATCAATGACAAGACTGCAAATAACCAATGTAATGACACTTGTAGTGTGTGTGTGTGTGTGTGTGTGGCAACATCAAAATCACCTTCAGTTTAGCATAAACACCAGTTATGCAGTTAACAGTAATATTTACTAATGTTATTAAGTTAGGAATTTAATCGTTTATTTTAATCGTTTAATATAGAACTCAGAGTTTAGTCCCCAAATACCCCAATCCTTGTAATCACACATTTCACAAGGAGGTGGGGTGACGCGAGGAAATAATCGCCCGAGCACAACTTCACAGCTCACTAGCAGACATTTCAATTGACAAATGTGCAATTTATTTCCAATTACATGCCTGTTATGAAAGGGACCTATAGATTGGACTAATAGCCATGAGAAAACGACTCAGGTCGGATGGTGACCTTCGGTTTGGGAGGTAAACCACTCACATGACAAGGTTGTCTGTTTGAGAAAACAGAAAGTGCACATTAGATGTTTGAAATTCCACTTTTCGAAATGTTAAACATGATTTACAGGCCAAATAAAGGGCTTTGCTCTATAATCCCCATGCTGCAAGAGCCCACGTGTTGTGTCCGCGCGCAGCTGGTTTCACGTAATCATGTAATCATCTTTGCTTTTAACTCTTGGCCCTTTATGAATAGACCACTAATATTTTAACAGTGCATTTCAAACATATAAAACAATTATTTTTTGGATTGTCTGGAGGATAGCCTTGCTCAATACGCCATAGCCACACGCGAAGACATAGGCCTGCCTATACATTAAACAATCGTTCAGAAAAGCAGTTACATTATAGTCTATATAGTGTGTTGAAGAAGATGGGTTGGATTTAAGTGACACCCAGGCAGACGAGGCAAGTTTGAATGTCGGCCTATCTGGTAGGCTACTTCCAAGGTTGGCAAAAGGAATAAAGGCTTATACAATGATGGCTTATTCCATCATTGTATCCTAAGGAAGGCCTATACTATCTGTTCTCGTTTTGCTATTGGTTGTAGGCTAAGATCACCATATGGCGCGAACACTGCATTGACCATACAATAAGAAGCAGGTGTATAAGAGGAACTCACCGGTATGGCGGTATTTGGCGAGTTTTGCATGGTCTTAAATAGGTTTTCCCACAAAGCCTCAAATAAGTCCGCAAACATCAAACGCGAAAAGCACGCACGTATGAATAAGTATCTCTCATTATCTCCTTAAAGCGAAGTGACCCTATGTAGGCTATACATTCGCAGACCACACCAGCAAAACGATAATAAACGAGGAGAGAGGGAGAGAGCCATATGTCCAAGTGAATGCGATTTTAATCGGATAGAAAGCCCGCGTGACCTTCCAACTCCGTACCCAAGGAAACTTACCCAGAATGGCATCGTCCTATATAGCCAAATGAATCGTGCGCACTCGCTCACATAGGCTACTCTCATCATATCTGCATCTTCATGATAACAATAGGCTATAGAAGGCTTACATGTGTTGGGATACTTATTGTGTTGGTGACGTTCTACCTTCCCATACTAGCCTTCCATAAGAGAAGAGCCAATCTGATTCGTGAAAATTAGAAATGTACAAGTGTTAGATATTGACAATTTTTAAGTAATATCGATTTAATCCATAAATCGATGTTTCCCTTTCAACTGTATAACGTTAGTTCCCTTTTGACTGCCACTATCCCTCTTGCAAAGCACGGAACCTGTAATGCATTACGCATACCCAGAATGTAGAACTAACAGTCACCATATACATCAAGACATTTCGCTGGCAACATCAGTCACAAATAGGCCTGTAAATTGTTCATTGATTCCATAACGTTCGACTCTTACCCTCAGAAGACAAGGGTGGATCTAGTGGGGTTGTCAAGCGCCTCTCACAACTGCCGACTTGTCTGTATGAGCAGAGCGATGTAAACGAAACGAGCACCTTCAGAATAACAGCAGTAGGTTCTCGAGCTTCGTGCTGACGGTTGATGGTGACGTCGCCTGGGACCATCCATCTGTTTTAAATCAACCGGGTCCTCCTGTTTCTTCACAGCAATCGTAGTAGTAATATTTCCCCATACAGACAACCTCGTCCTCCCCCCCTGTAAAAGGCAGAGTTGGGGCTGTCCGTTCTCCTCGTCTTCCAACCTGAAGATAGACTGGTTATGGTCTGGATCTCGTGTGTCCGAAATCATATACCATTGCAAAGGCCCACCCCTTTGTGACAATGCGGTAACATCATTGTCCCCACCATCTGAAATTAACCAGACAAGTCGGTGGAGTGACAATGTGGACCTGCCTTAACATTCCAACCCCCTCCCCTCCCGCATCCCATATACACGCACGCATTCACGCACCTCTCTCTCTCTCTCTATCTCTATCTCTCTCTCTCTCTCTCTCACACACACACACACACACACACACACACACACACACACACACACACACACACACACACACACACACACACACACACACACACACACACACACACACACACACACACTTACACGTTTGTCTCTGGCCTATACACACCAATCATTACAAACAAACGTATACTATTATAGGACTACATACTGGGGTGTATATTGGAGTAACCAAAATAGCTTAGCATTACATTCAACTGGGGTATATTAATGTGGACGTCGTGAATTGTAACCAAGATATTGGCCTGGATAAATCAATACAGTTCATGATGGAGAAAAACACCCAAGTTAAATATATTTTATGCATAAATTAATACAGTATATGTCATAATGGTCCGCTAGTTGTATTCAACTATTTAAAATAATTCATGCATAGCAAACTAGAGCGCGTCCGTTAGGTCATAAGGTTTGGACAGTGCACTTAAATTCTCAGCCAGGTTCAGACTTCCAAGAAAGCGAGTTTTAGGGAGGCAGTCTGGGCTGGGTGCGTTATTATCATGATAATCACTCTTGGGGTTGGGGCTAAGAAACCCTTTGAATATTTGTTCAATGGGGGCGAATCCACCAAACAGGCATTGTAGTTACTAGCTCACCCCTTATTGTTGATTTGAATAAATAAAAAAAGATGGCCTTGTCTTCTACATTTTTTAAATATTTTCCTGGAAACCACCTTATAAATACAGCCTAAACCGCTCTCGGCCACGGGGCTCCTTTTGGAAGTGCGGCTAATGGGCTATGGATAATACACAATGGCCCCGGTTTTCTCCAAGCAATGTATGGGAACCCGGATCCATAGCAGTTGACAAGAGAATTTCAGAATCGTGATGAGATGACTCAAGTTCATTAGCAACCCGAACCGCCCCAATCCCTCCTACCCAACTTCCAGTCACACACAGGCGCGCGACACAACTTGCCAAGATACAGTACCATGCGAGAGAAGCAGATACTTGGCAGGTCGTACGTCACAATCTCAGGACCTTGTAGACAGCTGCATACCACATACGTTATCACACTAACGCTTTATCACCGGCGCTACCAGACGAGACCAATACATTTAGCGGTACACGGTGAGAAATATATGCAAAAGTAGATAACAAAAGGCTACTACGCACGCGCAATGCAATTTCGAGAGAACCCTGTTTCACCAAGACTGACTGAGAAAACTAACCTGGAGGGAATCACAAGAATCACGAGCAAATTAATTATGTTGAAGCAAAGGGCGAGTGTAGACCGCTTATGTTGCGTTTCGATGTTTAATTCCAGCATCTTCAATGTTTTTTATGGAATGAATTACATTTCTAAGATTCATTTTCAAAACATTTAGAGCCATCGACATAGCCTATGTTCGCAGTGTATCAGCATAATGTTTTGATAAATCTAATTGAATAAATAGTAAAATAAACACGCATAAGGAAAATGACCAAGCAGGATGCTTTATGGTTATTTTTAGGGTCCCTGTTTTAAAAAGAATTCAACTCGCTGGCAGCCTCTCACACTCCCCCCACTCCTGTCTCTATTCTGAGATGGTTACATCCCTATCGCGCCAATATTCAAATTTAGAGGCTATGTTTTGAATGAGGAGAATGATGAAGGAGCATGATGAATGATGTGAAGGAAAACAGTACAATGTGGACATTTCAGGACGGTTTGATACAATTAGGCTTTAGCCTTCTGCTGCCCCAGTATCTGTGCGTTAGACATGTCGGCGATAAGTATGACGTGTGTCTTCTCGAACGCCCAGGAAGCTCCGATTCCAACTCCCATTAGAGAGCTCTGCAACCCTTTTAATGTCAAAATACGTTCCGTCATTCACCAAATATGGAGTTTCACTGAGCAACTATCCCCATTTACTCCCATTACAGCAGGTGTGTAGTCTACTTCCAAAAATTGTCTAAATAAAATGTATAAAACAAGAAAATGCCTATTTACACCTTGCAATGTAAATCACTCAAACCTTCCACGCATAGGCCGGAAGTCTACAACAGGACATTGGATGTGCCGAACATTTTTTCGGTTGGTTGTAACATTTTATTTCGACCTTTTTTGGAAGTACATACCGCCATAACGGGAGCAAATGAAAATAGTTGCTCAGCGAAAGTCCATATTTGGTGAGAAATTACTGTATTTTGACATTTTAGAACGCTTGCTGAGCTGTCTAATGGGAGATGGAATCAGAGCCTCCTGGGCTAGAGATGTCATACTCATCAGAGAAGCAACACGTCAAGCTCATCGTCATTTCTAACTCACAGATACAGGGTCAGTCTTCTGCATGGATAGGAGTCAATATCCAAATATGCAGTATATTTCAGTGGAGGCTGCTGAGGGGAAGACCACTCATAATAATTTCCTGGAATGGAGGTAATGGAATACTATGAAACACATGTGTTTGATACCATTCCATTCACTCCATTCCAGCCATAAAACTCCATTCCAGCCATTAATATGATCCATCTTCCCCTCAGCAGCATCCACAGCCTCCATACAGTTGAAGTCGGAAGTTTACATACACCTTAGCCAAATACATTTAAACTCAGTTTTACACAATTCCTGACATTTAATCCTAGTAAAAATTCCCTGTCTTAGGTCAGTTAGGATCACCACTTTATTTTAAGAATGTGAAATGTCAGAATAATAGTAGAGAGAATAATTTATTTTGGCTTTTATTTCTTTCATCACATTCCCACTGGGTCAGAAGTTTACATACAATCAATTCATATTTGGTAGCATTGCCTTTAAATTGTTTAACTTGGGTCAAACGTTTTGTGTTGCCTTCCACAAGCTTCCCATAATAAGTTGGGTGAATTTTGTCCCATTCCTCCTGACAGAGCAGGTGTAACTGATTCAGGTTTGTAGGCCTGCTTGCTTGCACACACTTTTTCAGTTCTGCCCACAAATTGTCTATAAGGTTGAGGTCAGAGCTATGTGATGGCCAGTCCAATATCTTGACTTTGTTGTCCTTTAAGCCATTTTGCCACCACTTTGGAAGTGTGCTTGGGGTCATTGTCCATTTGGAAGACTCATTTGCGACCAAGCTTTAACTTCCTGACTGATGTCTTGAGATGTTGCTACCTGAAACTGTCAGAATTGTGTGCATACTAGTAGCGAAGTCAGGAACAGGAGAGCAGAGATTTGTGAACAGGTGCACACTTTATTTAGGCAAAAGTGCAAAACGCGCAAAACAGTTACAAGAATTATGTTTAACAATAAACATCTTCAAAAAAAAACACGGAAGAAACAAGCCAGTCTGGTGCGTCAACAATACACACGTAACAACAAACAATCTTACACAAAGACATGATGGGGAACAGAGGAATAAATACATGTAGATTGATTGGGGAATGAAAACCAGGTGTGCAGGAAACAAGACAAAACAAATGAATACATGAATAATGGAGCGGCGACGCCGAACGCCACCCGAACAAGGAGAGGAGCCGACTTCTGCGGAAGTCGTGACAGTACCCCTCGACGCGCGGCTCCACCGGCCTCGGGACGACCCGGAGGGCGAGGCGCAGGGCAATCCGGCCTGCGATGGTGGAGTTCCCGCAGCAGTTCAGGGTCCAATACATCAGCCACCGGAACCCAGCACCTCTCCTCCGGACCGTACCCCTCCCACTCCACGAGGTACTGAAGGACCCCGCTCCACGCCTCGAATCCAGGATGGAACGGACGGAGTCCGCAGGGGGCCCCCTCAATGTCCAGAGGGGCGGAGGAACCTCAGACGGCCGGAGCGGACCAGCCAACACTGGCCTGAGGAGAGACACATGGAACGAGGGGTTAATATGGTAATCGGGGGAAGCTGTAACCTGTAACATACCTCTTTCACTCTCCTCAGGACTTTGAATGGCCCCACAAACCGCGGGCCCAGCTTCTGGCAGGGCAGGTGGAGGGGCAGGTTTCGGGTTGAGAGCCAGACCCTGTCCCCGGTGCAAACACCGGGGCCTCACTGTGCTGACGGTCCGCGCTGGTCTTTTGGCGCAGCGTGGCCTGCTGGAGGCGACCATGGGCGGCTTCCCAGGTCTCCTCCGCACGTCTGAACCAATCGTCCACCGCAGGAGCCTCGGTCTGACTCTGATGCCACGGTGCCAGAACTGGCTGGTACCCCAATACACACTGAAAGGAGGAGAGGTTAGTGGAGGAGTGGCAGTGTGAGTTCTGTGTCATCTCTGCCCAGGGCACAAACGCTGCCCACTCCCCAGGCCGGTCCTGGCAATAGGACCGCAGAAACCTGCCAACATCCTGGTTCACTCTCTCCACCTGCCCATTACTCTCGGGGTGGAAACCCGAGGTGAGGCTGATCGAGACCCCAAACGTTCCATGAACGCCCTCCAGACTCTCGAAGTGAACTGGGGACCTCGATCAGACACTATATACTCAGGCACCCCGTAGTGCCGGAAGGCATGTGTAAACAGGGCCTCCGCAGTTTGTAGGGCCGTAGGGAGACCGGGCAGAGGGAGAAGACGACAGGACTTAGAGAAACAACAGAAACAATCCACGATGACCACGATTGCGGTGTTTCACTGTGAGGGAGGAAGATCCGTTAGAACATCCACCGACAGGTGTGACCAAGGTCGCTGTGGAACGGGTAAGGGATGTAGCTTACCTCTGGGCAGGTGTCTAGGAGCCCTACACTGAGCAGACACCGAGCAGGAGGAAACATAAACCCTCACATCCCGAGCCAAGGTGGGCCACCAGTACTTCCCAGTCAGACAGCGCACCGTCCGACCAAACCCTTGATGACTAGAGGAGGGTGATGTGTGGGCCCAATAGAACAACTGGTCACGGACAGCAGACGGAACATACTGATGCCCGACGGGACACTGGAGGGTGCGGGCTCTGTAACGCAACGCCTGCTCAATGTCCGCGTCCAGCTCCCACAAGACCGGCGCTACCAGGCAGGAGCCCGGGAGAATGGAAGTCTGATCCATGGGCCGCTCCTCTGTGTCATACAACCGGGACAGTGCGTCTGCCTTCACATTCTGGGAACCTGGTCTGTAGGACAGGGTAAACACAAAATGGGTAAAGAACATGGCCCACCTTGCCTGACGAGGATTCAGTCTCCTAGCTTCCCGTCTCTCCCAGCGGTCCATGGTCTGGACAACGCAATCCATCATGGCACCGAGATGATGTAGCATTGCCGCGTGTTCGGGGTACTTGCTCCAGCGGTCTCCATGGTTGGTATAAGATTCTGTCAGAATTGTGTGCGTACTGGTAGCGAAGTCAGGTGCAGGAGAGCAGAGATTTGTGAACAGGCGCACACTTTATTTAGGCAAAAGTGCAAAACAAGCAAAACAGTCACAAGAATTATGTTTAACAATAAACATCTTCGTGAAAAATAACACGGAAAAAACAAGCCAGTCTGGCGCATCAACAATACACACGTAACAATTAACAATCTTACACAAATACATGATGGGGAACAGAGGAATAAATACATGTAGATTGATTGGGGAATGAAAACCAGGTGTGCAGGGAACAAGACAAAACAAATGGATACATGAAAAATGGACTTCGGTGGAAGTCGTGACAGAAACATTTGACCCAAGTTAAACAATTTAAAGGCAATGCTACAAAATACTAATTTTCATTACATTTCATTATAGTACAACGGTTGATTTGTCTAATCTTAGCAATTCTTCTTAGCTAGCTACATAGCTGTCCTTGTATCAGAGATAATTGCATAATTATCGTATTTCGTCGCCCTAACGTAGCCTTCACTGCTATTCGCCCAGGAGCTAGCAAGCGCTAGCTAACGCACACAGATTAGCATCACTGTAGTGCTATTCACTCAACTCAACGACTTGATTAGTCTAGTGTTAGCTAGCTACATAGCTGTCTTTGTTTCCAAGATAATTGTGTAGTTTAGTGTGTGTAGCCTTGGAGTGATTATCTTAATTCACTGAGGTTCGCTAGCCAGCTATTTGTCGTCCTTAACGTAGGAGACTCTGCTAGCTAGCCAACAGCTAACAGCTAACAGCTAGCCAACGTCTACTGTTTGAATTCAATCACCGGTCAGTTAGTATCACATTTTCATTTCATTTCATTACAGTACAACGGTTTGATTTGTTTGATCGTAGCTAGCTACATAGCCGTCTTTGTTTCAAAGATAATTGTGTAGTCTAGAGCGATTTCCTAGGTTAGCTAGCCAGCTATTGTCGTTCTTTTAACGCAACGTAACGTAAACAACACTGCTAGCTAGCCAGCTAGCCCCCCGTATAGTAGCACTGTAGAAACTATTACACTCAACGGAACGACTTGATTAGTGTAGTGTCAACAACGCAGCCACTGCCAGCTAGCCTACTTTAGCAGTACTGTATCATTTTAATCATTTTAGTCAATAAGATTCTTGCTACGTAAGCTTAACTTTCTGAACATTCGTGACGTGTAGTCCACTTGTCATTCCAATCTCCTTGCATTAGCGTAGCCTTTTCTGTAGCCTGTCAACTATGTGTCTGTCTATCCCTGTTCTCTCCTCTCTGCACAGACCATACAAACGCTCCACACCGCGTGGCCGCAACCACCCTAATCTGGTGGTCCCAGTGCGTACGACCCACGTGGAGTTCCAGGTCTCCGGTAGCCTCTGGAACTGCCGATCTGCGGCCAACAAGGCAGAGTTCATCTCAGCCTATGCCTCCCTCCAGTCCCTTGACTTCTTGGCACTGACGGAAACATGGATCACCACAGATAACACTGCTACTCCTACTGCTCTCTTCGTCCGCCCACGTGTTCTCGCACACCCCGAGAGCTTCTGGTCAGCGGGGTGGTGGCACCGGGATCCTCATCTCTCCCAAGTGGTCTTTCTCTCTTTCTCCCCTTACCCATCTGTCTATCGCCTCCTTTGAATTCCATGCTGTCACAGTTACCAGCCCTTTCAAGCTTAACATCCTTATCATTTATCGCCCTCCAGGTTCCCTCGGAGAGTTCATCAATGAGCTTGATGCCTTGATAAGCTCCTTTCCTGAGGACGGCTCACCTCTCACAGTTCTGGGCGACTTTAACCTCCCCACGTCTACCTTTGACTCATTCCTCTCTGCCTCCTTCTTTCCACTCCTCTCCTCTTTTGACCTCACCCTCTCACCTTCCCCCTACTCACAAGGCAGGCAATACGCTTGACCTCATCTTTACTAGATGCTGTTCTTCCACTAACCTCATTGCAACTCCCTCCAAGTCTCCGACCACTACCTTGTATCCTTTTCCCTCTCGCTCTCATCCAACACTTCCCACACTGCCCCTACTCGGATGGTATCGCGCCGTCCCAACCTTCGCTCTCTCTCCCCGCTACTCTCTCCTCTTCCATCCTATCATCTCTTCCCTCTGCTCAAACTTTCTCCAACCTATCTCCTGATTCTGCCTCCTCAACCCTCCTCTCCTCCCTTACTGCATCCTTTGACTCCCTATGTCCCCTATCCTCCAGGCCGGCTCGGTCCTCCCCTCCCGCTCCGTGGCTCGACGACTCCTTGCGAGCTCACAGAACAGGGCTCCGGGCAGCCGAGCGGAAATGGAGGAAAACTCGCCTCCCCTGCGGACCTGGCATCCTTTCACTCCCTCCTCTCTACATTTTCCTCCTCTGTCTCTGCTGCTAAAGCCACTTTCTACCATTCTAAATTCCAAGCATCTGCCTCTAACCCTAGGAAGCTCTTTGCCACCTTCTCCTCCCTCCTGAATCCTCCCCCCTCCCTCTCTGCAGATGACTTCGTCAACCATTTTGAAAAAGAAGGTCGACGACATCCGATCCTCGTTTGCTAAGTCAAACGACACCGCTGGTTCTGCTCACACTGCCCTACCCTATGCTCTGACCTCTTTCTCCCCTCTCTCTCCAGATGAAATCTCGCGTCTTGTGACGGCCGGCCGCCCAACAACCTGCCCGCTTGACCCTATCCCCTCCTCTCTTCTCCAGACCATTTCCGGAGACCTTCTCCCTTACCTCAACTCGCTCATCAACTCATCCCTGACCGCTGGCTACGTCCCTCCCGTCTTCAAGAGAGCGAGAGTTGCACCCCTTCTGAAAAAACCTACACTCGATCCCTCCGATGTCAACAACTACAGACCAGTATCCCTTCTCTCTTTTCTCTCCAAAACTCTTGAGCGTGCCGTCCTTGGCCAGCTCTACCGCTATCTCTCTCAGAATGACCTTCTTGATCCAAATCAGTCAGGTTTCAAGACTAGTCATTCAACTGAGACTGCTCTTCTCTGTATCACGGAGGCGCTCCGCACTGCTAAAGCTAACTCTCTCTCCTCTGCTCTCATCCTTCTAGACCTATCGGCTGCCTTCGATACCGTGAACCATCAGATCCTCCTCTCCACCCTCTCCGAGTTGGGCATCTCCAGCGCGGCCCACGCTTGATTGCGTCCTACCTGACAGGTCGCTCCTACCAGGTGGCGTGGCGAGAATCTGTCTCCTCACCACGCGCTCTCACCACTGGTGTCCCCCAGGGCTCTGTTCTAGGCCCTCTCTTATTCTCGCTATACACCAAGTCACTTGGCTCTGTCATAACCTCACATGGTCTCTCCTATCATTGCTATGCAGACGACACACAATTAATCTTCTCCTTTCCCCCTCTGATGACCAGGTGGCTAATCGCATCTCTGCATGTCTGGCAGACATATCAGTGTGGATGACGGATCACCACCTCAAGCTGAACCTCAGCAAGACGGAGCTCCTCTTCCTCCCGGGAAGGACTGCCCGTTCCATGATCTCGCCATCACGGTTGACAACTCCATTGTGTCCTCCTCCCAGAGCGCTAAGAACCTTGGCGTGATCCTGGACAACACCCTGACGTTCTCAACTAACATCAAGGCGGTGTCCCGTTCCTGTAGGTTCATGCTCTACAACATCTGCAGAGTACGACCCTGCCTCACACAGGAAGCGGCGCAGGTCCTAATCCAGGCACTTGTCATCTCCCGTCTTGATTACTGCAACTCGCTGTTGGCTGGGCTCCCTGCCTGTGCCATTAAACCCCTACAACTCATCCAGAACGCCGCAGCCCGTCTGGTGTTCAACCTTCCCAAGTTCTCTCACGTCACCCCCGCTCCTCCGCTCTCTCCACTGGCTTCCAGTTGAAGCTCGCATCCGCTACAAGACCATGGTGCTTGCCTACGGAGCTGTGAGGGGAACGGCACCTCAGTACCTCCAGGCTCTGATCAGGCCCTACACCCAAACAAGGGCACTGCGTTCATCCACCTCTGGCCTGCTCGCCTCCCTACCACTGAGGAAGTACAGTTCCCGCTCAGCCCAGTCAAAACTGTTCGCTGCTCTGGCCCCCAATGGTGGAACAAACTCCTCACGACGCCAGGACAGCGGAGTCAATCACCACCTTCCGGAGACACCTGAAACCCCACCTCTTCAAGGAATACCTAGGATAGGGTAAGTAAGGGTAAGTAATCCTTCTCACCCCCCTTCTCCCCCAAAAAAAGATTTAGATACAAGTGGCTGTTCCACTGGATGTCATAAGGTGTATGCACCAATTTGTAAGTCGCTCTGGATAAGAGCGTCTGCTAAATGACTTAAATGTTAATGTATGTTAAATGTTAATTGAGTGTATATAAACTTCTGACCCAGTGGGAATGTGAAGAAATAAATAAAAGCTGAAATAAATAATTCTCTCTACTATTATTCTGAAATTTCACATTCTTAAAATTAAGTGGTGATCCTAACTGACCTAAGACAAGGAATTTTTACTAGGATTAAATGTCAGGAATGGTGTAAAACTGAGTTTAAATGTATTTGGCTAAGGTGTATGTAAACTTCCGACATCAACTGTATGTTCCTTTGCTAAACTGAAAGCCCGAACCACTGCATTTAACCATGGCAAGGTGACTGGGAATATGTTTGAATACAAGCAGTGTAGTTATTCCCTCCGAAAGGCAATCAAAACAAGCAAAACGTCAGTATAGAAACAAAGTGGAGTCGCAATTCAACGGCTCAGACACGAGACATATGTGGGTCTACAGACGATCACGGATTACAAAGGGAAACCCGGCCACGTCGCGGACACTGGCGTCTTGCTTCCGGACTAGCTAAACACCTTCTTCTCTCGCTTTGAGGATAACACAGTGCCACCGACGTGGCCCGCTCCAAAGGACTGTGGGCTCTCGTTCTCTGTGGCCGAAGTGAGTAAGACATTTAAACATGTTAACCCTTGCAAGGCTCCCGGCCCAGACAACATCTCTAGCCACGTCCTTAGAGCATGCACAGACCAGCTGGCTGGAGTGGTTACGGACATTCAATCCCTCCCTATCACAGTCTGGTGTCCCCACTTGCTTCAAGATGTCCACCATTGTTCCTGTACCCAAGAAAGGAAAGCTAACTGAAGTAAATTACTATCGCCCGTAGCACTCACTTTTGTCATCATGATGTGCTTTCAGAGACTAGTTAAGGATCATATCACCTCTACCTTACCTGATACTCTAGACCCACTTCAATTTGCTTATCGCCCCAATAGATCCACAGACGATGCAATCGCTATTGCACTACACACTGCCCTATCCCATCTGGACAAGAGGAATACCTATATAAGAATTCTGTTCATTGACTATAGCTCAGCCTTCAACACCATAGTACCCTTCAAGCTCATCATTAAGCTCGGGGCCTTGGGTCGGAACACTGCCCTGTGCAACTGGGTCCTGGACTTCCTGACGGGCTGCCCCTGGTGATGAAGGAAGGAAACAACACCTCCACTTCACTGATCCTCAACACAGGGGCCCCACAAGGGTGCATGCTTAGCCCCTCATGTACTCCCTGTTCACCCATGACTGCGTGGCTACACACGCTTCCAACTCAATCATCAAGTTTGCAGACAACACAACCATAGTAGGCCTGATTACCAACAATGACGAGACAGCCTACAGGGAGGAGGTGAGGGCCCTTAAGAAAAATAACCTCTCCCTCAACGTCAACAAAATGAAGGAGCTGATCATGGACTTCAGAAAAACAGAGGGAGTAGCCCCTATCCACATTGACAGGACTGCAGTGGAGAAGGTGGAAAGCTTCAAGTTTCTCGGATCACTGACGATCTGAAATGGTCCACCCACACACGAGGTTGAAGAAATTTGTCTTGGCCACTAAGACCCTCACAAACTTTTACAGATGCACAATTGAGAGCATCCTGTCGGGCTGTATCGCCGCCTGGTACGGCAACTGCCCACCTAACCCTAAATGAAAGGAAAATACATTGTGAGCAAAATTATGAATGATATCACTTTAGTAAATACTTTCTAATGGGTTAATGACCTTAGATTTGAGCATCTGTGGCCTCCATTTTAGAACGTTCTAATATACCTAAAATGTATCATCGGTCTTATCATCAGTAGTGTTACTACTCCTACTGGTGGCACAACGTTATCCTCATGGTGAAAGAAAAAAGACAAACCCAGGTCAAACCATTTTGAATCATATTAGTCAAATACAATATTTTGAAGGAGTAGGCTGTCATTACTAGCAATGCAAAAGGAGAGGGTCCTTGGCAAGTGCACAACAAAAGACGACTAGGAACAGGCATAATCATAGTTGATGACGTAGTCAGATAAGAACAGTAGCAACCAAATAGGCTTCAGTGAGAAGTGGCTTTTGCTATGAGCACAGGGACTCAAAGTCCCATAAAACATGCTTCCCAGAGAAGTGAGGTGTGACAGCCTGTGAATTACAGGGGTGTGGGGGTAACACATCAGAGACCGTTTTAATTTCTTGAAACATTTAAATGAAATGTTGAGAGGCCATTAGAAGGGTTTATTAGCCTCATAGACTAGACATAACATAGTAAGTGTAAATCTGGGACACTCAAATTAGTATGATGTTACATTTGGTATGGTTATATAAGACAGATGGTTACTTAGGGTGGTTGGTCGGGGTAGATGGTGGGCGTATAACACGAATGGCTAGCAAACAAATGGATGCAAGTTTGAATCTTATCACGGACAACTTTAGCTAATGAGAAACTTTTAAAATACTTACTACTTTTTAGGTACTTTGCAACTACTTAGCATGTTAGCTAACCCTAACCTTAACCCTTTTAGCTAACCCTTCCCCTAACCCTGACCTTAACCCTTTAACTTAACTCCTAAACGTAACCCTAACTCTAACCCCTAGCCTAGCTAACGTCAGGCAGCTAGCTAGAATTCTTAACATATCAAATGTTTTGCTAATTCGTAACATTTTGTACATTTAGAAATATTTAACATATTGTACATTTGGCAAATTCATTACATATATTACAAAATGGGTGATGGACATCCACAAATTAATAGATACCATATGAAATGTAACATAGCATACTAAATGGAGTGTCTCGGATTTATGTACAGAATAATACAAAATGCTCTGAGACCAGGTTGGGTTTATACATGCTTATTACACTTTTTATTATGCAACTGTTGGTATTGAGTAAAAGGTCCCCCCTACACACACATTGTTTTTATGGCATTGTGAGTTGTTGTCCCCTGTCAGGTCATTCATCATGAAAATAAATGACACAGTGGTGTGCATACATCCATTATTTCTCAGGTACTGTGTAAAAAAGACATAATATCAAAAGATTAACCTCAATTTGACCGACTGGCCCTACCTTCACCTCTCTCCCTTCACCTCTCTCTCTCTCTCTCTCTCTCTCTCTCTCTCTCTCTCTCTCTCTCTCTCTCTCTCTCTCTCTCTCTCTCTCTCTCTCTCTCTCTCTCTCTCTCTGTTCTGTCCATTATCTCACTGACAAGTCTCCATTCAGATAATAAGGACACGAAAGAAATGTCAGTTCCTTGTTATGGCAAAAAATAATATCAGTACTGGAAGGCGAAATTACAGGGTATAGGGCAGGCTATAGAGGTCAAAGAAGACGGTCTGAAGGCATCTAACCTCGGTGATTGAGTTGGCAGCATGAGGCCTTCTTTATTAGGACCGTTTGAACAGAGGAGCTACGGTGTGGATGGAAGCTCGAGCTAATGAACTCAGGCTGGAGCGCACGGACAAAGCGCTCCTGACTGAATTTAAAGGTTCCCAACCTTTGCCACTTTCAACTAACGTTCGGACAAATGTGAGAATCTATTGCTTTGTTCCCCTGTTCAAATGGCGTCCCGCACTAGGAAATTAGATTTGGCGTCCCTCTCGTAATATCTGATTGAAAGGTGAAAAACAGGTGCCCGTTGACGAGATTATGATAATAATACGCGTAATACATTGGTTATATTATTCTTACGGTAACTATAGATTTCGAATGCCTAGCATATACACCTCTCACTCATATAATAATTTATTGAAATGACCTCATTATTATGATGAAATTGCCCAATAAATCATTTGCGGGAGAATATTTAGGCTCGTGATAATAATAGCCTAATAACAATAGCCTTATTATAATAAACCCAGATAACACATTCATAATGCTTGGTTAATTGAACGGAACCAGCATGTTCTCATGTTTATAAGCACATATATTTCGAAGTAGGTTACACAGTGCCAATTAGCCTAACAAAAAAGTTGCAATGGAACTAACATTGCATTGTGTTACGCGACGAAAAAAAAAGTTTAAAATCTTTAATTGCAACAGAGAGTCTGTAAAATAGAATATCGCCTATAGGCTACACAACTAACCACTAAGCAAACGCTGGTTTATTTAATATAGTCAATTTAAAATGAATTCCGTTTCAAGTGATTTTTTTTGGTCTGTGGTATTTTACAACCTCATAAGTTACCTATTTGTATCTAGGCTAATAGGCTACTAACTATTTTTCTGTCAATGTTCCAAAACGCAAATAAAAATAACTTACATTTTCATCCCATGTTGAAACCTTTATAGACCTTTGTATCACTGTAAGCGTGACATTGCCTATTTTGTTCTTCACTTTCTGTTCATATCAGAAGTTTATTGGTAGGCTACGGTTCGTTAATTCGATCTATTCGATTTTAGTTCATTTGTCTACTGAGAATTAAAACAAATTAGCCTGGTTCCTCTCTAGGTTTCTTCCTAGGTTTCGGCCTTTCCTGCATTACTTGCTGTTTGGGGTTTTAGGCTGGGTTTCTGTACAGCACTTTGGTATATCAGCTGATGTAAGAAGGACTATATAAATACATTTGATTTGATTTGATATTACGGTGGCATATTTGACAATCCTTTATGGTGGAAATGATAAGAATTCCAGTGATTCCTTTGGAAAACGTAACAACGGATTATAAACACCATATATACAAATGTATGTGGACCCTTCAAATGAGCGGATTCGGCTATTTCAGCCACACCGGTTGCTGTCAGGTGTACAAAATCGAGCACACAGCCATGCAATCTCCATAGACAAACATTGGCAGTAGAATGGCCTTACTGAAGCTTAGTGACTTTCAATGTGGCACCTTCATAGGATGCCAACTTTCCAACAAGTCAGCTGGTCAAATTTCTGCCCTGCTAGAGCTTCCCCTGTCAATTGTAAGTGATTTTACTGTGAGGTGGAAACGTCAAGTAGCAACAATGGCTCAGCCAGGAAGTGGACTCTGGAGCAGTGGAAACGCATTCTCTAGAGTGAGGATTCACGCTTCACCATCTGGCAGTCTGACGGACAAATCTGGGTTTGTTAGATGCAATGAGAACACTACCTGACCGAATGCATAGTGCCAACTGTAAAGTTTGGTGGAGGTGGAATAATGGCCTGGGGCTGTTTTTCATGGTTCGGGCTAGGCCCCTTAGTTCCAGTGAAGGGCAATCTTAACTCTACACAATTACATTCTAGATGATTCTGTGCTTCCAACTTTGTGCCAACAGTTTGGGGAAGGCCCTTTCATGTTTCAGCATGACAATGCCCTTGTTCACAAAGCAAGGTCCATACAGAAATGGTTTGTCGAGATTGGTGTGGAAGAACGTGACTTGCCTGTGTAACAGGGTTGGTTATGTTTCCACTTGCCTCTAAAGAAATGTGTATTTAATGTTCAAGCATTCTTATTGGTTGGTTCAACTCTGATGACAATAAGGTGTGTTGTGATTGGCCCTGCTTGCAGATAGGGGGAGATCACGAACGTCAGTTCTTCCCAGTATGAAAATGCAGAGCAAGGGGAAGAACTACTTCAAGGCCTCAGAGCGAGTGACGTCACCGATTGAAACGCTATTAGCGCGCGCCACCGCTAACTAGCTAGCCATTTCACATCGGTTACACTTGCACAGAGACCTGACCTCAACCACACCGAATTGGAATGCCGACTGCGAGACAGGCCTAATCGCCCAACATCAGTGTCCGACCTCACTAATGCTCTTGTGGCTAAATGGAAGTAAGTCCTGGCAGCAATGTTCCAACATCTAGTGGAAAGCCTTCCCAGACGGCTGTTATAGCAGCTAAGGGGGAACTCACCCCATATTAATGTCCATGATTTTGGAATTAGATGTTCGACATGCATACTTTTGGACATGTAGTGTATTTTGCAAAACCACCATGTAAATGTGTGGCAGGTAGTCCAAAGGTTAAGTAACAGAAAGGTTGCTGGTTCGAATCCCCGAGCCAGAAAAGTGGAAAGATCTGTTGTGTTTATTACAACCACATCTAGCCGTAACCTACTAACATAACCATGGCTCTACGAAGCAATTGATATTTCGTTTAATTTGAGAGTTTCTCTAGCAACCCCATTTTCAAAAAATGCGACCACTCGTTTGGGAAACGCTTATCTAGCATTTTGGGGGCGATGAAACAACAGTCTTTTTCATCTTCAATGAAGGGGGGCTTAGTGGGCAGGGGACCGTTGGGCAGGGGGACCATTGGGTGATGCAAGTATGTGCGAGGAAGCATGAACGGGGTGGGACTAAAGTTGGTGAAATCTGAACTGTAGTTGCATACTCTGCGACATCGCTTTGCTATTGAGCAAGCAAAGATCACTATAGTTTTCAGCCCGAGTAGGCGTTCCAGTCTTTCTCTGTTGTATTTTTAATATGTACAGTAGGTCTACCCATATGTGTAATATCCCTTTCTTGCAAACAATTTGGTATTTACATACATCAATGAGATT
Organism: Oncorhynchus keta; assembly: GCF_023373465.1. NCBI lineage: Eukaryota > Metazoa > Chordata > Actinopteri > Salmoniformes > Salmonidae > Oncorhynchus > Oncorhynchus keta. Next base: position 11,828,966 of record NC_068440.1, read on the forward strand.
CGATTTATCTTCGACATTATTTCAGATAGAGATTATAGGAAACATGCGTTCTCACTATTTTACTATTAATCATATGCTATATGTCCAATACAAGGCATGTTATTTTTACTATCCTGTCAACACAATATCTTATCACTTGAAATTAGATACATCTGAGCCATGTATTTTGTTAATATATAATATATGTGTCTGGTTTAAACTAGAGTTGGGGTTAATTCCGTTTCATTTCAGGAACTAAATTGACATTCAAGTTTAAGAATTGAAAGTAGTTTTAAAACAAGTGTATTGTTAATGAGTAATATAATCAATTTAGGAGATGACTTGGGCAAATACATGCTTCAGTGGAACCCGAAAATGCCAATACAATTTTGGCAGTGGCTAGTATAACAAAACTAAAGTGTGGATTGCAGTCACTCCATAGACTGCTTTAAAAGGTAGGGAAACAAATATCTAAATATTTAAAATTGCTGAACTATCCCTTCAATTGAAACTAATTAACCCCAACCCTGGTTTAAACAAATAGTATGAATATATCATTCATTCCTTATTGTGCATTCATTTTGTGTATTAAAAAATTCGCCTAAATATGATTTTTTTCTTATTTGATATAACTCTTCTTGTTGTTTTTATTTATTTATTGAATCTCAAATGAGGTAAGCAAAATAAAGTCTAATACATTTGGTAAAAGAGGTAACCTCAATTCAGTCAATTCTTCTGTAACTGTTACAGAACTGTTAAGCCACTACAACTGTCACTACTAATTTGCTTGCACTAATGACTATTTGATGTAGGAACAATTGTGAAACCCCTCACTGTATGCAATTATTATCTGTGGAGACGGAATAAAGATAATCACCATTCTAAAGACTATGCTTCCATCATGTGGTGTTTTTGTGTATTTCACATGCCACCTGCTTTACTTATGCTGGAGGCTGACAATAAGATAGGATTCCCGAAGTTGCACTACACATATTTAGAATTGAGATGTTCTCTCTTTATAAAAATCAAGAGTCAATATTTATCTGTTGGGTGGTGAATTCTAATGTGTCGATCTGTAAAGGTAGCCTATAATCTGCAATATTTACCGAATTTTCAATGGTAATGGTTCATTCGGCGAAAAAACGTACAATCGAAAGAGTATTAGCCAATTGTGACTGCTGAGGCCAAATGCAGTAATGTCAATCTACAGTTGAAGTCGGAAGTTTACATACATTTAGGTTTGAGTCATTAAAACTCGTTTTTCAACCACCACAAATTTCTTGTTAACCAACTATAGTTTTGGCAAGTCGGTTAGGACATCTACTTGTGCACGATTATTTCACTTATAATCCATTGTATCACAATTCCAATGGGTCAAAAGTTTACATACACTAAGTTGACTGTGCCTTTAAACAGCTTGGAAAATTCCAGAAAATTATGTCATGATTTTTCCATGATGTCATGGCTCATGACATAATTTGAGTCAATTGGAAGTGTACCTGTGGATGTATTTCAAGGCCTACCTTCAAACTCAGTGCCTCTTTGCTTGATATCATGGGAAAATCAAAAGAAATCAGCCAAGATCTCAGAAAATAAATTGTAGATCTCCACAAGTCTGGTTCAATCTTGGGAGCAATTTCCAAACGCCTGAAGGTGGTACCACGTTCATCTGTACAAACAATATTTCGAAAGTATAAACCCCATGGGACCACGCAGCCGTCATACCGCTCAGGAAGGAGACGCATTCTGTCTCCTAGAGATAAACGTACTTTGGTGCGAAAAGTGCAAATCAATCCCAGAACAACAGCAAAGGACCTTGTGAATATGCTGGAGGAAACAGGTACAAAAGTATCTATATCCACAGTAAAACGAGTCCTATATCGACATAACCCGAAAGGCCGCTCAGCAAGGAAGAAGCCTCTGCTCCAAAACCGCTGTAAAAAAGTCAGATTACGGTTTGCAACTGCACATGGGGACAAAGATTGTACTTTTTGGAGAACTGTCCTCTGGTCTGATGAAACAAAAATATAACTGTTTGGCGGTTTAGAGGAAAAAGGGGGAGGCTTGCAAGCCGAAGAACAACATCCCAACCGTGAAGCACGGGGGTGGCAGCATCATGTTGTGGGGGTGCTTTACTGCAGGAGGGACTGGTGCACTTCACAAAATAGATGGCATCACGAGGGAGGAAAATTATGTGGATATATTGAAGCAACATCTCAAGACTTGGTCACAAATGGGTCTTCCAAATGGACAATGACTCCAAGCATACTTCCAAAGTTGTGGCAAAATGGCTTAAGGACAACAAAGTCAAGGTATTGGAATGGCCATCACATAGCCCTGACCTCTATAGAAAATTTGTGGGCAGAACTGAGAAAAACGTGTGCGAGCAAGGAGGCCTACAAACCTGACTCAGTTCCACCAGCTCTGTCAGGAGGAATGGGCCAAAATTCACCCAAATTATTGGGGGAAGCTTGTGGAAGGCTACCCAAAACTTTCGACCCAAGTTAAACAATTTTAAGGCAATACCAGCAAATACTAATCGAGTTTATGTAAACTTCTGACCCATGTGATGAAAGAAATAAAAACTGAAATAAATGATTCTCTCTATTACTATTCTGACATTTCACATTCTTAAAATAAAGTTGTGATCCTAACTGACGTAAGACAGAGAATGTTTACTAGGATTAAATGTCAGGAATTGTGAAAAACTGAGTTTAGATGTATTTGGCTAAGGTGTATGTAAACTTCCGACTTCAACTGTATGTCATAGTATAAAAATAGATAAGAAAGAGCAGCAGAGCTTCAATAGCGGTGTTGCCAGTGAGTTACTTACAGTATTATCACAATACCCCCAGTCTACATCCTACAATATCATTAAATAAGTACTGTATTTCAATCTTCTGTCATGCCTTCTATGTAGTTAGTAGTACTATAGAAAAATGATGTTGAACCCTGTACTTTTTTACATCCCCATTATTGTTGCTCTCATTTCCTCTGTCTGTCTGCCTCATTTGCCTGCCTGTCACACACACACACACAGCACGCATTCCCATCCCTATGTGCGGGTAATGTGGAAGTGGGCTCTGGGTGGGTGCTTTTGTTGGTTTTGTTGCCATGGTGACAGTGTGTTGCCAGGCAGCAGGCGGGATGCATTGGCCCTTGGGAGCAGCGGGTCACCGCACACTAAGGGTTCTCCGCCCACACATACATACACACACACACACACACTTCAGAGGAAAAATGGATAGAGGAAGTGAGGCACTCAGGAAAGCACCCAGGAATGGTTCAAGAATAAACACTGGACTGTTTTGGAGTGTCTAGCGATAAGTCCATATCTGAATTCCGCAGTTGATGGAAGGCACCACTCAAACATTGAAGAATTGGAGCAGTTTGAGCTGAAGAGTGGGATATATTACCCGTAGAAAGGTGCAGCAAGCTCATTGATAGCTACAATAGGCATTTTTTGCAGTTACCTTCACCAAAGGCTGTTTAACCAAGTATTAGCGCCTGGGTGCCAATCATTTTGTCATTGTAATCTTAAGTTTTCCAAAACAAAATTGGTTCTGCAATGTTGACAATATACAAGCAACGTGTGGAGACCAAAGTTTTTTTCAATTTAAACTTATTTTATAAGAAATAAGAAAATGTCTAAGGTGCAACATTTGTCTGCCACTGTATGCTTGATACATACTGATGGTGTAATGGGTCCTAGGTGTAGCTGGTGTAGAGAGTCAGGCGCAGGACAGCAGATATGAGTAAGCAACGTACTTTTACTCAAAATGTCAAATATACAAAGTAACAAATACACGCACACTATGACAGACCGAAAATACAATAAACAGTCACTCACAAAATACCACATAGGGAACAGAGGGTTAAATAATAAACAAGTAATTAGTTGAGTGAAACCAGGTGTGAAAAGACAGACAGAACAAATGGAAAATAAAAAGTGGATCGGCGGTGGCTGGAAAGACGGTGACGTCGACCGCCGAACGTCGCCTGAACCAGGAAGTCGTGACAGATGGTGACTTGATGTGACATTTAAAGGCAAAGAGGCAGTCGAAGCTTTAGAACAAATGTAGATATTTCCTCCCCGCTTTTTCACAGATCAAATTAAATCACAGATTATGTCTGTTTACATTATGAAATGATGTTCCCAGTCATAAACCCAATAAATATTACAGGAAATGTGAAACAAGTAATCCGTTCAACATGTTACATAAGGTTTATAAAAGCATTTAAGGAGGGCAATCCACCAACACACGCTGGTTTATCTGGGAATTTAGTTAATATTCCTTGAAACCCCATGATGCTAAAACAAGATAAGATTGGAATATCATCACTATTAAATCCATTGACTCATCAATTCAGTTATGAAGGTGAATCTTCTGGTCCCGCAATACAGCCATGATATAGGTTTCCTGTAATAAGTGTACCAAATACTAATATTTGTTTCCATGTTTATTCTGAATGTGTAAAGACCTCTGTCCAATCTGACAGAGGGGTTACATGTTGGCAGAAGGGGACCCATCTGTTTGCAGTGTATTTCCCCTGTAGCCTACATAAGCTTCTTACTTACAACACACATTCATCTTCTCCCCCACCCCCGGACTCACTCTCTCTCTCTCCCGCTCTCTCTCACACACACACACACGCACGCACGCACGCACGCACGCACGCACGCACGCACACACACACACACACACACACACACACACACACACACACACACACACACACACACACACACACACACACACACACACACACACACACACACACACACACACACACACACACACACACACACAAACACGAACAGACACCACTCTATCTCAACTTTATCTCTCACTCTCCTCTACACTGCTCCCTCCATATTCAATTAGTTAGGTTCCATTATACACTGAGTGTACACAACATTAGGAACACCTAATGTTTGCATTAATAGACTGTCCAGGTGAATCCAGGTGAAAGCTATGATCTCTTATTGATACCACTTGTTAAATCCAATCAGTGTATATGAAGACAGCTTAAAGAAGGATGTGTAAGTCTTGAGACAATTGAGACATGGATTGTTTATGTGTGTCATTCAGAGGGTGACTGGGCAAGACAACATATTTAAGTGCCTTTGAATGGTGAATGGTGTATGTCAATAACTGCAAATGCTTCTGGGTTTTTCACATTCAACAGTTTCCCACGCTCAACAGTTGGGTATCCTGTGGGTATCAAGAATGGTCCACCACCCAAAGGACATCCAGTCAACTTGACACAACTGTGGGAAGCATTGGAGTCAGCATGGGCCAGCATCCCTGTGGAACACTTTCGACAAGTTGTAGAGTCCATGCCCCGATGAATAGAGGCTGTTCTGAGGGCAAAAGGGGGTGCAACTCAATAATAGGAAGGTGTTCCTAATGTTTTGTACACTATGTATTTTCATGACAGGTTTTTACTAGGTTATTGTCACAGGACAATCCACAAAAGGTCATGGTCATAAACCAAGAGTTTAAGCACAATAAACTGTGAGTGGATCTATGCCTGCAAATGGTTTAAAGATGGCAATTTGTCTCTCCAAGATCATTCATCCTGACAGAAGTTGATTTGCAAATGCTTCATAAAACCTCATCAAAATACATGCACTGTCATGTGTTCTTAAAAACCTTGTGGTCTATAAGTTACAGACCCTGCGTACCCTGATTCACTCTGAATTCAATACTTTTCCGTCATACAATTGTCTTTTCTTTCTACTGTATTATCTACGACCTTCCTCAACTGTAGTCTGATTTAGAAGAATATAAATTCCTGTGGCATCTTTAGAATCAAACAATCAAGGTGCTTCTGCCCTTGGCATCAATGGAAGTGTCGCAGATGGGGATCTGTGAAACTCACTCTTGAGTCTGAAATGTCGCCCCTTGCACAGACTTCTTCGGACAGGTAGAGACACTTCAGGAGGGTGGTCACTAGAGTTGGGTGGTATCCAGATTTTCATAACATCATACCATTTCTTTACCATACGGGGGTGTACACACAAGGGGCGCTACAAAAATGTATGTTACACTACAAGGTGTCAGAAGCATTCCACATGGATACTGGCCCATGTTGACTCCAATTCTTCCTTCAATTGTGTCAAATTAGCTGAATGTTCTTTGGGTGGTGAGCCATTCTTGATACACATGGGAAACTGTTGAGCGTGAAGAACCCAGCAGCGTTGCAGTTCTTTACACAAAACTGGTGCGCCTGGCACCTACTACCATACCCAGTTCAAAGCCACTTAAAACTTTTGTCTTGCCTTTTGTCACTCTCTGAATAGCACACATACACAATCAATGTCAAATTGTCTCAAGGATAGAGAATCCTTCTTTAACCTGTCTCCTCCCCATCATCTACACTGATTGAAGTGGATTTAACAACTGACATCAATAAGGGATCATAGCTTTCACTTGGATTCACCTGGCCAGTATATGTCATGGAAAGAGCCTGGCTGCTGGCTTTAGTCTGGCGAAAATCATAGCAAGCTAGCTAGTCTTTTTAGCTCCCCACATCTCCATGTGAAATAATCATTCTGATATCAGCTAAAAGTAGAATGTCATCATGTTTGGTCACAGAGGGGAAAAAAAGCCCATGGCTAGCTCGCTGGCAACAGCAGGTTCTACCATTTCACTATAGCCCGGTATCACTCCTTATTGCTTCTAAACAAAACACCTTTTTGGGCAGATTCTTGTTGTTTGGTTTACTGTTTGAACAGTCACTGGGATTATATTTGGTTGGTTATTAATGCAAAATAGGCTACTCTTACAAGGAGCCGCCCCTGTGTGACTAAAAACTACATCGTAACTCTGCTCCGTACCTTCAGTCTCTGTAGTGTGTGAGTTTACCTATAAAGCAACCGACTGTAGACAAAATCCAAGGTGTGATGCCGGGAGAGGAGCATCTGTAACAGCCGAAAGTCAAGAGACTGATGTGGTTTTCCAACAGAAAGGCTCAGTGCAACATGGCAGTGTTGCCATTGTTTATATAAGTTGTTATTTGTAATGCCGAAATAAAGATGTACTCAACCCCCATACCTACACTAATAAACTTTAAATATATTTTGTATGTACATTGCACAATCAATTGGTGGGAGAGACTCAAATATCACATTAATTTGTATATATCCACTGTATACATGAATTGCGGCAAAGTTGGTTCCTGTTTCAGGCATTTTAATTGTTTTTTCCTGTTTCAGGCATGTCTTTGGTCACGTTCACGTGGGCGAAACAATAACACCCTAATAATTAGTTACAGTAGAGCCTCCCACGATACAGGTGATGGTTGCAGGATTAAGATGGCGAAGAGCAACTGCCGAAATTTGCAGTTGACTGCAGTCAAAACTTCATGACCTTCCATCCCACGATTTGTGTACATTTCATGCAGTCGACAAGTAGGCACAAATTGAAATATATTTATCCCCAGATTGCAACACACTTTGAAAGGCGGTGACCATCTTGGAAAAAAGGGATCTGCGTGAATGCAATTGAAAAGCAATTTGTTAATTAAGACAATTAGAACACAAATCCTGCTGCCTAAAGAATAGGCCTATACTGTTGAAATTGCTCCCTCTCCTGATCATGGAGGAGACTGCACAGATTTGTATTTATTTTACAGGTCACATATCCACTTTATTTGGCGTAAACTAAAACTAGGGGAGAATCTCCTTCTGATACTTTTTGCGTCTTCTCTCCTCGCCTCCTTCTCAACACCCATTGGAGGAGAAAGTCAAATAGGCGGGACCTCTGGCTTTTTTATCCAATGGGCTTTGAGAAGGAGCCGAAGAGTATGCAATTGAGATTCTCCCAATAATCTGAAGATATACTAACGTCCTATCTGCAGAGCACATAATTGTAAAACAGCTAATGGGTCTTCTCCAGGAAAACAGGGTGGTAAAGGCCATTCGACCGTAGGCCACACAGTGACATTTGGAAAAGGTAAATACCAAAGCGGAGGGATTACAAACACCCTTGTAGAACATGGCCGTCATCTCATCTCTTTCATGCCCTGCCCATGTACAGTAACTTCTATTGTGATTGGCCTTGACGTTATAGTATTAGCTTCTTATTGGCTTTTTACAAGTCACTAATGGCGTTGAAGCTATAGTATTAGCTTCCCTATTGGCTTCTTTACAAGTCACTCATGCACTGGTGTCGATGACGTAAATTGTGCACTAGGTACACTGTATCGTTTGGCTGAACTGAATAGTTACATTTTACGTTAAACGGAAAAGGTTAGAGTGGATTTCTCTAAAGAGACATCGATCATGATTATAGCGCTTTGTCTTTTCATTACATCTCTATTTTAAGCAATTCCTATATCTTTTCACACCATTGTTGATGTGATATTTCAGGGTAAGTGGAATGATACATTTGCTTTCTGCTTATTTTTCCTTGTAAGAAAACGAATGCTTGTTTTAATCAAACAATTGTTGTCAGACGGATAGTTTATAATAGGCTAATTTGTATTGACCACATGATTCACCTAAATTGTATTTTGATTATAATTTGTCGGCCCAGTAGTCGAATTCATAGCTGACTAGATGGTTGGGTTGTATTTGTCGGAAGAGTTTAGGTTTTCAAGCAAGGTAGGCTAATGGCTGTCGGTCGGAGTTAGTCAGAGATCGTGAAATGGCCTAAAGAGCACCTTCGCTAGACGACAGATGAACCGTTCCTCCATGATGGCGTGAACAGTGAAAGCTCTCGGTTTAGAACGGAAGAGGTGCGTGCACGTTGACAACAGGGCCACAACCAAAATAAGAGCTAGAGCGAGCTGTCACCAGCGGATACATTTTCTGCCTATCAGTTGCTGCGTTAACATCAACTCTGAAAAATACGAGGTCAAATCATGACATTAGTGATATCCAGGTCGTTAAGACTGAGTTCTAGAAAGAGGGCAGATTTGGATGACCGTTGAAATGTATTTTCCCAGTCGGAGCTCGTTTTTTCCCGAGTTCCCAATTGTTTTCAACGCTCAGAAGTCAGAGAATTCCGATTTCGGAACTCTGTTGGTTTCACTTTTTGGAGAAATGCCCTCTGGTTTGATGAAACAAAAATGGAACTGTTTGGCCATAATGACCATCATTATGTTTGGAGGAAAAAGGGGGAGGCTTGTAAGCCAAAGAACACCATTCCAACCGTGAAGCACAGGGGTGGCAGCATCATATTGTAGGGGTGCTTTGTTGCAGGAGAGACTGGTGCACTTCAAAATAGATGGCATCATGAGGGAGGAAAATTATGTGGATATATTGAAGCAACATCTGAAGACTTGGTTGCAAATGGGTCTTCCAAATGGACAATGACCCCAAGCATACTTCCAAAGTTGTGGCAAAATGGCTAAAGGACAACAAAGTCAAGTTAATGGAGTGGCCATCACATAGCCCTGACCTCAAAACTACAGAACATTTGTGAGCAGAACTGAGAAAACGTGTGCGAGCAAGGAGGCCTAGAAACCTGACTCAATTACACCACTTCTGTCAGGAGGACTGGGGTGAATTTTGGCCAACTTATTGTGGGAAGTTTGTGGAACGCTACCTGACACTTTCGACCCAAGTTAAACAATTTAGAGGCAATGCTACCAAATACTAATTGGGTGTATGTAAATTTCTGACCCACTGGGAATGTGACGAAAGAAATTAAAGCTGAAAAATCATTTTCTTTACTATTATTCTGACATTTCACATTCTTAAAATGAAGTGGTGATCCTAACTGACCTAAAACATGGCATTTTTACTAGGATTAAATGTCAGGAATTGTGAAACTGAGTTTCCATTTATTTGGCTAAGGTGTATGTAAACTTCTGACTTCAACTGTATGTATGTGTAGACGGCATTCAGCTTGTCTGGTAGGCTTGCATCACTGGGCAGCTCACAGATGGGTTTCCCTTTAATCCGTGATAGTTTACGAGAGATGGATTAGGATTTAATTTTAGTCATGTAGTTACCACAGTTCAACCAGTAAGGCTCTTCTGAATGCATTGTCACTTTTCATTAGTTTCTAATAAACTCATTCACATCTCTTCCTCTCACTGATCAGTATGGCAGGTATTTATAGGGTGGTGTCAAAATGTTACCTCTTCAGCTTAGCATCACTTCCTCTCCTATTACCAAGTGTGCGGAATGTCATTCACCTATTAAACTTCAGCCTATGAGCATGTCACTCTAAGGAAATTCCACCACGATTGCTGATTTAACCTATTGGCTCACTCGTGCAATAATCACCATCCTTTCAATCAGTGGGCATGACTCTAGGGGAGTATTTGTCAACTCAACCTTGTCTATAAACTATCAAAATAAATAATGTCGCACACTCCGAGTATAATCTCCCAGCAATTTAATGGGTATATACCCGAAATGTTGGTCAATACCCATTAAATTGCTGGGAGATTATACTCGGAGTGTGAGACTTTATTAATTTCGATAGTCTTCCAAGGACCATCCACCTCCCCACGAGCTTAATAACCTTATGGCCCGTCATTGGTACTCTTTTCCCCCAGTGGGGGGGTTTCCAAACCAGCTGCCCTGTCTCTGAGGAGCATTCCTCGGAGACGAGGTCTACCTCAGAATATAATAAGGAATTTCAATGAATAGTTTCTGTCATTCAGTTAAGCCTGTACTCGATTGAACTGTATTGTTTGATGGTCCGTCAGAGATCGTAGGGGGATGCCCTATAAGCATCTGGATTATTGTCCCGCTCCTTGAACGCGGCAGCTCTATCCTTTAGCTCAGTGTGGATGTTGCCTGTAATCCATAGCTTCTGGTTGGGGTATGTATGTATGGTCACTGTGGGGACGATGTCGTCGATGCGCCTATTAATGAAGCCGGTGACTGATGTGGTAAACAAATCAATGCCATCTGATGAATCCCGGAACATATTCCTTTCTGTTAGCTGAACAGTCCTGTAGCTTAGCATCCGCTTCATTTGGCCACTTCTGTATTGATGACGTAACTCGTACTTTTGAGATTTTGCTTGTAAGCAGGAATCGGGAAGATGGCACAATGGTCAAATTTGCCAAATGGAGGGGGAGCTTTATGAGACTGCATTTTTTTGTTGTTGTCTGTAGTTGCACAGGTGACCTGCTGGTAGAAATATAGGTAATACGGATTTCAGTTCTCCGGCCATGAGAAGCGCAGCCTCGATGTGCATTTTCTTGTTTGCTTATGGCCCTACACAGCTTGTTGAGTGCGGTCTTTGTGCCAGCATAGGTTTGTGATGTTAAATGGACAGCTACGAAAAATCGAAATATTTTTTTAAATAGTATGGTCTACAGCTTATTATGAGGTATTCCAACTCAAGTGAGCAGAATCTGGAGACGTCCTTGTTCAGCCACATACTGAAGAAACAGGATACAGTTCTTCAGACCACATCGATAGGATAGTCTTGACTGGAGTAGGTCCAGTGATTGCACGTTGGCCAATAGAACGGAGGGTAGAGGCGGTTTGTCCCGTACACCGGCCTCTTTTAACGCCGTATTTTCCTTTTTCGAGTGTCAGCGACGAGCAGAATGTCCTTCACCGCCAACTCGTTGAAGTAGAGGTTAGAGATCGCTGCTCTGATGTTCAGAAGCTCTCTTTGGTCACGTGAAACAATTGCGGCAACATTATGTACAAAAGTTACCATCATTGCAAAGGAACAAACAAAATGGCCCAATTGGTCAGGTGCCCATAAAATGGCTGATATTCCCTCCAGGCTAAGAACCAGGTCCCAAGGGATCTTCGTCTGATCCCAATGCTGCTTCTGGGGTAGGAGTATGCCAAACACAGCCTTGTGCTTTGGGGCCAGTCTGAAGAATACTTGATCATGTAGATTTCCCATCTCTCTGGGTCATTAAATACATTCTTGAAAATATACTCGTCTAACCCAACATAGGTAATGTGCGACAATGTAATCTCATCATGGTTATTGCGAGCCATACTTACTTTTGGAGATCACTGTATTTCATACTGTATTGGGACAGTGACTATTTGTTTTGGCTCTGTAATATAGCACTTTGGATTTCAAATGTATATAATGCAGACTGGCAGACTGTCAGCTTTAATCTGAGTTTTTTTTTCATCTCATATCGAGTGAACCGTTTAGAAATGACATCAGTTTGTGTACATAGTCCCCCCCATTTTAGGAGACTAAATCTATTTGGACAAATTCACGTGCATTAAAGTTGCGAAAGGTTTAGTATTTGGTCCCTTATTCCTAGTTCTCAATGAATGCATCAGGCATTTGACTTTACAAACTTGTTTGATGCATTTGCTGTTTTTGTTTTCAGATTATTTTGTGCCCAATAGAAATGAATGGTACATCATGTGTTGTGCCATGTTGTAGTCACTGTTATTGTAAATAAGAATAGAATGTTTCGAAACACCTCTACATTAATTTGGATGCCACAATTATTACATATAATTTAATTGATGATGCCCAAGAAGATGGCATTTGGAGGATATTTTGACATGGGTGTTCGTCGAGGGTTGGCAAACCGTGCCAGTAAATCCTCCAAAAACCAGCTTTGAAGGCATTATCAATTTTATACAATTGGTTACCAACATATTCAAATAATGATTGACATATTTCCATTCCACAAGTTATTTTGATGAATTTATTCATACTATTTCATCCTTCCACAAGATATAGTCTCGACACAAATCTAGGGTTGCTACCCAAACCAGCTGGTTGTTTCTTCTATCGGTTCCTTCTATTGGTTCGGTTGCTAGAAAACGACCCAGTCATTCAGTTTTTTTGTTCTGCATCTATGGACAAGACCAAGTCGTTCGTTCTAAATGTTCCACTGCCATACTAGCTGGCAATCGTCTTATCCCTTGCTTGCTTGCTAGCTAGCCAACTACGGCTAACTTAGTCACGTCAAAACGTGCTGCCAGAATAACCGCAAAGTAGCTTCATTTGCATTTGTTTAAACTGTTTTCTAGTGACATTTATTTGGATGCCCCCATAACAATGAGGTGTGATATAGCCTGGCATAGAAAATGTGCTCACTCGTCAGGACACTGTTGTTCAGAGGAGCTAGCCAACAATACAGCAAATACACTCACTTCAAACTGAAGCTGGAAAGACTGCAAACTAGCCGCATCTTGTTCCATTTGACCTTTTTTCAATTGACATTTCTTTGTATATGTCCATAAAAATGGTGCCAACTGATTCATGATTTCTACTGGCTGAGAAACGCTTCCTGTCTGTCTCTTCCCCCGAATATGCTCATTACTACTGGACAGCTGCAGATTGAATTTGATTAATGAAACAAAGTTGCAAATGTCAGAGAGACAGACAGCAAGGTTTATACAAATCTCTGCAGTTGAAAACTAAATGTTAGTCTAAAAGAAATGTGAGAATGTCTAGATTTATTTTTATAGCGGCGATCAAGTTAATGACTTGTCTGCTTGGGCGGATGAGACGGTGGATTCCGCAGTCAAATGGAACAGAGTAAATAGGCATTTGAACGTCATAGATTTAGCTGGTGGTAATTTGTGGAATAGACACCGGCTGGAATGTGGTTTTAACCAGCATTCAGGATTAGACCCACCTGTTGCATAATCCTGAATAAATAGTGAATAATGAGTGAGAAAGTTAGATGCACACATACCATACCCCCAAGACATGCTCACCATTACAATAACACAGGAGGTTAACGTTGGGGGGGGGGGGGTATTTGTGCGTCTAACTTTCTCACTTATCATTATTCACGTTTCATTCAGGATTATCCGTAATAATGGTAGCATCCACAATAATTAGTTTAGTCAGGGCTATTCTTATTTGCAATAATGATCTGAACAACAAACCGGAAATGCATCCAACTCATCCAACTCATTTGTAGAATCACAAGTTTGATGTAGTCATTGCGTGCTATGAATATGGGACAAAACGTGCTGCGATTTCTACATGGTTCACCCAATATGGATGAAAATGCCCTCAAATGGGGAACAGAGGTAAAAACAACTGTCACTGTCCCAATACTTATGGAGATCAGCCAGAGTTAAACCAACTTTTTATTTTGTTGAATTCATGGGATGTAAAAAACTAAAAATAAACAAACTGGTTAAATATTACAAAGAAAACAATAGAGCACACATGAAAGCTGTTATCAGAAATAGCCTAATATCAGAAAACAATGTGAACTTACAACCTTCGGAACACAGTATCACAATCCACTCTACGCCAGCTGTGCTAATTGACAGACCAAGAGACTAATCTGTCACTTTGTGAGATCTTAGGGAAGATGCTGTCACAGACGGCCACTAGCCAGTTCACTAGTCAAGTAATTGTACATGTGACACACCTCCCCACCAATCTATATCAATGAACTCAAGTTAACCAAGAAAATAATCTGTACAAAAAACAACATTAACCATGTTGGTCAAAAAGTTGACTTTACAATGTTAATTGTAAACATGGTTTCTCTTCACCAAATCATCAACAGGAACAGTAGCTCCCACTGATTTACACTATAGGGAACGAGATGAAGGCTGGCATGGCTTGTTTATATTTACAGTTGGCCACAGTAGTAAAACGTGTTCCTCTTCTCCTGTCAGTTGTCCAAAAATGGGCTTAGGTGGTGGGTGTGGTGTTTTTTTTTATTTTTTAGATGCCCCCCCTCCATATTTCCTGCAATTCTACATATCTCCATGGAGTTGTGAGGAATTGTTGCCGTTTTAAAGCTTATTTCCTACAATTCTACGCGTTGCCATGGCTAATGATGTATTATTTTGCTCAAACATAAGAACAGAATCTATTCTGCTAAATTCTGCTTTTTTTCCCTGACTGTCTAGCTTTTATTTAGGTGATTTTGTTAGTTCTCCAAATATTATTTAAAAATAGAGTAGGTCATTTATCTTTTCTACATACTTTCTGGTTGTAGTCATTATAGGTTTACACTGAAAGGTTTTTCCATCCCAATTTTTAACATAAAATGTATATATTTTACTGTTTGGGTTTTAGGTGACCCGCCCAAGGATTCAATGGCAGACAAATCCCTTTTGTAATACTGCTCACCATGTGCTCTTATGGTCGCACGCTGACACACCAGGAACTCACTTATTGACACAATTTAGTTCGCACCTGTCATGTTCCGCTATTGTGTTAAGACCTGACTGCCCTACCCTTGACATGGTCTGTGAACACTCTTCCCTCAAGAGTTTGCTATGGGAAGCCAATGTGACAGGATTCATTGCAAATAGACTCCATGTAGCCCTGGTGTGTGAGACTTCTGGAGTGTGAGGAGATTGAAGGTATCGGAGGTCATCGCCATCAATAGAAAAGGTCAGAGAAGAGGGATGTGAGGCGACCAAGGAAAAGTCTGAAATTCAAGAGAGCCATAATGAAATTAACATGAGCGGTTATAGAGGGAATCCAGTAGGCCTAGGTGAGTGTCCTGGTGGGATAAAGGGTGAGCGATCAGGCAGGTGAAGCTGTATCTTAAAAAAACCTACCTCTCTGCATGTAACCCAGCAAAGTCTTTGCAAACCACTAAACCTAGACTCACGAAAAAAGACTGAACTGTCATTTTCTCAACCTTTCCTCCACTGTGAAGTAATAACGACAGATCCCTCCATTAGCTGGAGTCAGATAGAGATGGAGTACGATGAGTACTATAAGCTGCCCACTTCAAGGCTTGGTCTTCATTCTAGGGCTTTGCCCACATTTCATTGACCAATGCGTAATCTGCTGAAAGGTCTGTGCCACTAATTACTGTACACCATTCAAACCGACAGATGCCTCGCCTGGCTTGATTGTGCTCTCTCTTTTAATCAGAGGACATTTTCACGGGTTGCGAAAGCAGTTTCAAGGGGGTGTCCAGGCAGGTCGATAGAACCAAGGTGACTGAAGGCCTGCCCTTGACAGATGAGGCGTTCTCTGTAAGGTCCATTTCAGACTAACATATTTTTCTGCCCGAGCCCATCCTGAGTCTGGGCTCAAGTTGAAAGCCACGTCTCTCCTTTAGCTCGGAGGTTCCTGTAATGTCACTGTCAAGAGTGAGCTCGGTTCTGCTCTGGCTCAGCGTGTGTCGAGCCGCGGCCTCATTATCTTTGCGTCTAATCAGTCCGCCAGCCAGCTCTTAATTGAGCCATCAGCGGCTTAAGGGGGAGGATGGATGTGTCAATTAGAGTAACGAGTGGGAGTAGCCATGCCAAGTGCAGCACAGGGAGGACATGCCTTGCAGAGCAGAATCCTTGTTCTGGTTCATTCTACGGCCAATCCAATAGACCAACTATAGCTGAATATGTCAGCAAAGTCAAGAACTTGTGAGGTTGCAGAGTTTTTACTCCTCGTGTGTCATTCATCCCCCCCACCCCCAGGCTGCTTGGGCCTCATGTTGAGGTATTCATGCAGGGTCAGCCTCTCAGCCAGCTACAATTTGTCCCAGTCTCAATTTTGGACAATTGGTTTGAGAATATTTTTGTGTGGAGGTTTTGGGTTGTAAAGCTTTTGTAGCTGACTCGTGGTTATGTTTTTTTAAATTTGGATTTTGTTCTGTGGTATACTGTTGGGGTTTGGCACATCCACAACTTATTCCCTGACCTCACCAGCCGCTGTTTACTATTGTTCTGTCGAGAAAGGGGGCAAGTGCAGAGGCTAAATTGTAATATATTTATCCCAAAAAATGTTAAAAACCTGGAAAAGTGAGTGAACAGACATTGGAATCAAGGACTGATCTCATTTTCAGGAGAGGGTAGAACGTGACTTCTACTGTCTAGGATTCCCATCAATATGGTGATGCTACATTGAAAAAGCAATTTTCTTGCCCAATATGGATATAGTCACCTACATGCAGTTTCCCTCGATGGAGTGTCACATTGTGCTTTTATTTAGATGAAACACACTGGAGCGAATGTCATGTTTGATAATGGAAATGATCACAGGGAGGAACACTTGGGTGCTTTTGGAGTTAATTGTCCTGTCATGGCCAGTGTCTTCAGACTGTTAAGTGTCTGAGACCTACATAGGCAAAGCCCTGCTCTAACACGGTCTTTTAATGGCACTTGCCATCATATAAACACACAATTTAAGTTAGTTTTTTTTAGTCGTGGTATTGGAATGGAGAGCTTTGGTGTCATTTCTGATGGGCTGTTTGGGCAAATTAGGTAATGTTTAATTTACTGTAAATGTGTTCACATTAATGTATTTTGCAAAGTTGTCATCAAGGCAAAGGGTGGCTACTTTGAAGAGTCTCAAATATACATATATTTTGATTTGTTTAACACTATTTTGGTTGTGTTATTTAATAGTTTTGATGTCTTCACTATCATTCTATAGTGTAGAAAATAACAAAAAACCCTGGAATGAGTAGGTGTGTCCAAACTTGACTGGTACTGTACATTGGCTGCACATTTCCCGCCCAGTCCTCACTTTCCCAAGGCCTTTAATGATGAAATAAAGCTGGTTTTGTGGAGGACCTAAGTGCTCTCCACCAGCTACAGAGATGGCTTTGCATATTTTCCATCTGGCCTCACAATGATCCCACTGAGAAGCTAGGGGCTTGAAGGGTCAGCGCTTGAAGGGGAAACGCTTTTGGCATTTACATAACAGCCACAAGGCTGTGTTCATGTGTAGATAAGTTGCGGTGGCATTATTGGACAGTACAATGACAGTCGCCTGTCATTTGGCGTAACAGACACCATCACATTGAATGACAGACAGGCCGATCATTCAGTGTAACCGAATAGTTTCATATTCAACGATATGTGGTCGCTTAGCATGTTAAACCCATGTGTTTGTGTTACATGATTCCGTATTATCCTGGAGTACTTGGTTGGTTGCTAAACTAAGCTTTAGCTTGGCTACATCATGCCAAGTTTGTCATATCAGTCCAAACCATCAAACAAGTGTGGCTATAGCACTGTGAGCACACAGTGAGGGGCCATGACAACCTTGCATGGCTGTCAAGAGACCTGACAGAAGAGTGTGAATTCTGAACACGTTCCCCCTCAAATTGAAACAGTCTTTAGAAGCAGTGAAACATGCGACTTGTGAGTATGAAGGTGGACGGCACAGACCTGTGTACTAAAGGACACAGGTGGGTTCTGACTGAGGTGAGGGTTACCATGGTCTGTGCAAATGTACCTGGTTCCCTTTCGGTGATTGTTTTTAGTGCAGATTACCTCAACATCGATCCTGGGGACCCACTGTGTATGCAGGATTTCCCTCTGGCTGAGCATTAATTGGACTCAATGCACTTATCATCTAGGGAAGCTGCAATACTGTACGACGCATGGAATACGATTGGGATAGAGACGCTTTCCCTTATGCTTCTGATCCCAGCTTAGGGAGGACACTAGGCTATAGCCTGGGTTTGTATTAAAACCACTCATGTATTCATAGAAGCCTAAACACCAACAATATATGGACGGTACAAACCAGTGCCAAATAACAGAGGTTGTTCATCGAACTCCGAGAACAGCTAATTGAACACAGTTTTACAAAGAGCCCCGTAAGACCCTCTCGAGATGTGGGCCTAACTTACAACAGAGTCTTATGAGAGGAATATGAGGATGTAATGAAAATGTATGCTGAATGGAAAGGAACTCCTGCTAAAAGAGTAAACACATTGTGTGGACTATGGTGAAGAAGAATCCGCTTTGTTCCAGGTTCAATGGCTTTGGGCTTTGGCAGGAAGTGCCTAATGTTAAGGGGGATGGCTAATACCGGGCATGCATAAATGTTCTTGGCGAATGAAGGTGATTCTGATATTTGTTTAGTCATTTTAGGTCCCTCTTCAGTATTCAACGCTTGAAATCACTGCAGAATGCTTTCGAACCACATTGCTTCACCCACCAGTCTCAGGCCCCAAGGAACAAGGTTTGACTCCAGAGTAGGAAATTGGCCTTGTTGCTTCTTCTCATCTTGTCATTTCACTTTAGTCTATGAAACCATCACGCTACACGCTAATATGCTACAGACTTCTAATCTATCAGGCTCACCTGGAAGTATAAGCAACCCAAATACACCCCCCCCCCCATGTGTGTAGTCTGAACACAGTTATTTTTTTAGACGCTTGCCGTAATCCGTCCGTCTTTCCCTCTGACGTCCTTGTGCTTGGGAATTCCTCTACTGGGCAGCTAGTGCTTAGTGCGCCACCCTGTTGTTAGACCAGCCTTGATGAATTGAAGGCTGTCGCTAATAGGATGGAAGCGCTAGCGGCGGTTAGCATGCCTTTCCTCAGTGTGAGGCTGCGGGATCACGCTCTGGTGGGGAGGAGTGACAATGGCAGGGTGACATCAGAGCCTTTCTGCCATTGAGCTGCGGGGAGTATTTTACTTGTCTTTCTCTGTGCGTGCCTAAACTGACTGACTGGAGAAGCATAATATGTGTGTGTGTGTGTGTGTGTGTGTGTGTGTGTGTGTGTGTGTGTGTGTGTGCGCACTCAGACAGGTCAGACGACATTACCTGGGCTATTGTCCTTGAGCCATAGGTTTTGAAAAATGACATGTTTCTCTCATGTAACTGGGTCCACAGTACTTACAGACATCTCAACAGTAAGTTGTAGTATTAGGAGCAAATCTGCTTTGTTGAATCAGTCCAATGAATACATTTGATATTTTCTATCCTGCAGATACTTTAGTTGTCTTTCAGTTAGTTTTATCCACCCCCCACAGTGTAGCGTAGACCACAGTTTCTGAGGCATTTTGGTCACATACAGCTGAAACACGGCATCTGTTCTATGAAAACGCACCATAAGGGTTGTTTCCTGTGTGTACCTAAGGAATGTAGAAGTAACTCTCTCTCCCCTCCCTTTCCAGGAGTGACATCGTCCTCACCACAACGGTTGAGAAACTGGTGACCTGAGTGAACAATGAACTGAGGGCAACCCCCCCCCCCACCCCTACCCCTCCCCCCACCCCCCTCTCCACCAGCTCTAGCAACAGACAACCCTCTGGCCCGTCACCCCAGACCTGGGCAGAGGAGTGTGTGTGCGCGCGACTGCGTGTGTTTTCTGAGGCTGCCCGTGCTCCAGAAAGAGCTAATAGGCTAACCTTCCCCCTCGCCTGAGAGGAGGCCCTTCTGACCTTTGACCCTGTTTGACTGACCCCAGCCAACAGTCACCACCACCACCAGGAAGCATGGGGAGGAAGAAGATTCAGATCCAACGGATCACAGATGAGAGGAACAGACAGGTGAGACAGATGTGGCCGTGTCTCCAGTCTGTACCAACGCTATTGTTGTTGTTATTATAGTCGAGAAAGATGGGGCCTTGTTTCTTTTTTTTTTTTTATACTGAACAACAAAAAAAGTAATCCTTCCTTCCGATCCAGTTATACCCAGGTTGACCCAGGTATGTGTTAGGCCACCAAGGCCCATTTGTCACCATGGGCTAGATTCATTGTTTGTACCGGTGCAAAAAAAAAACCTGTTGAAATAAATTGACCAAAAACGGTCAAATATAACTGAGAAGGAAAAAGAACTTACGGCCTCTTAACTCTGGGGGCGGTATTTCATTTTTGGATAAAAACGTTCCCATTTTAAACGGGATATTTTGTCACGACAAGATGCTCGACTATGCATATAACTGACAGGTTTGGATAGAAAACACTCTAATGTTTCCAAAACTGCAAAGATATTGTCTGTGAGTGCAACAGAACTGATGTTACAGGCGAAACTCAGATACAAATCCAATCAGGAAGTGCCCCATATTTTGAAAGCGCTGCATGCCAATGACTCCTTATATGGCTGTGAATGGGCGATGACTGAGCTTACGCTTTCTACGTATTCCCCAAGGTGTCTACAGTATTGTGACGTATTTCTACGCATTTATGTTGAAGAATAGCCATAAGGGACTACATTGAGCAAGTGGTCACATGATGGCTCCCGCAGAAAATCTTGCGTAAAGTACAGAGGTAGCCATTATTCCAATCGCTTCTAATGAGTAACCAATTGTCCCGGTGGATATATTATCGAATAGATATGTGAAAAACACCTTGAGGATTTATTCTAAACAACGTTTGCCATGTTTCTGTCGATACTATGGAGCTAATTTGGAAAAAAGTTAGCTGTTTTAGTGACTGTATTTTCCGGTCGATTTCTCAGCCAAACGGAGCTATTTCGCCTACAAAATAGTATTTTTGGAAAAAAGGAACATTAACAACAACAGAGTAGCAGCGGTGTAACGGGGGGCAAATAGTCCGGGTAGCCATTTTATTAGATGTTCAGGAGTCTTATGGCCTGGGGTTAGAAGCTGTTTAGAAGCCTCTTGGACCTCGACTTGGCACTCCGGTATTGCTTGTCGTGCGCTAGCAGAGAGAACAGTCTATGACAAGGGTGGCTGGAGTCAGACAATTTTTAGGGCCTTCCTCTGACACCGCCTGGTATAGAGGTCCTGGATGGCAGGAAGCTTTGCCCCAGTGATGTACTGGGCCGTATGCACTACCCTCTGTAGTGACTTGCGGTCGGAGGCCGAGCAGTTGCCATACCAGGCAGTGATGCAACTGGTCAGGATGCTCTCGATGGTGCAGCTGTAGAACCTTTTGAGGATCTGAGGACTCATTCCACGTCTTTTCAGTCTCCTGAGGGTAATAGGTTTTGTCGTGCCCTCTTCACAACTGTCTTGGTGTGCTTGGAAAATGTTAGTTTGTTGGTGATGTGGACACCAAGGAACTTGAAGCGCTCAACCTGCTCCACTACAGCCCTGTCGATGAGAAGAATGGGGTGTGCTCGGTCCTCTTTTTCCTGTAGTTGCCTCCTTTGTCTTGATCACATTGAGGGAGAGTTTGCTGTCCTGGCACCGCACTGCCAGGTCTCTGACCTACTCCCTATAGCCTGTCTCGTCGGTGATCAGGCCTACCACTGTTGTCATCAGCAAACTTAATGATGCTGTTGGAGTCGTATCTGGCCATGCAGTCATGAGTGAACAGGGAGTACAGGAGGGGACAGAGCACACACCCCTGAGGGGCCCCTGTGTTGAGGATCAGAGTGGCGGATGTGTTACCTACCCTCACCAACTGGAGGCGGCTTGTCAGGAAGTCCAGTATTCAGTTGCAGAGGGAGGTGTTCCAGGGTCCTTAGCTTAGTGATGAGCTTTGAGGGAACTATGGTGTTGAATGCTGAGCTGTCGTCAATGAATAGCATTCTCCCATGGGTGTTCCTTTTGTCCAGGTGGGAAAGGGCAGTGTGGAGTGCAATAGAGATTGCATCATCTGTGGATCTGTTAGGGTGGTATGCAAATTGGAGTGGGTCTAGGGTTTCTGGGATAATGGTGTTGATGTGAGCCATGACCAGCCTTTCAAAGCACTTTTAAATTTTTAAGATTTTTATTTCACCTTTATTTAACCAGGTAGGCTAGTTGAGAACAAGTTCTCATTTACAACTGCGACCGTGCCAAGATAAAGCAAAGCAGTTTGACACATACAACAACACAGGGTTACACATGGAATAAAAAACATACAGTCAATAATACATTAGAAATATCTATATACAGTGAGTGCCAATGAGGTAAGGCAATAAATAGGCCATGGTGGTGAAGTAATTACGATATAGCAATTAAACACTGGAATGGTAGATCGTCAGAAGATGAATGTGCAAATAGAGATACTGGGGTGCAAAGGAGCAAGATAAATAAATAAATACAGTATGGGGATGAGGTAGTTTGATGGGCTAATTACAGGTGGGCTATGTACAGGTGCAGTAATCTGTGAGCTGCTCCAACAGCTGGTGTTTAAAGCTAGTAAGGGAGATATGGTTCTCCAGCTTCAGTGATTTTTGCAGTTCGTTCGTCATTGGCAGCAGAGAACTGGAAGGAAAGGCGGCCAAAGGAGGAATTTGCTTTGAGGGTGACCCGTGAGATACACACTTCATGGCCACAGACGTGAGTGCTACAGGTCGTAAGTTTTAGGCAGGTTACTTAGTTTTTCCGGCACAGGGACTATGGTGGTCTGCTTAAAACATCATGATATCTTTTGATTTCTGCTCCTCCCCCATCTTCTCTGAGCAGAGCAGAGCAGGCAGGCCTGTTGCCCTTGCGACTCCAGACTTCACACACACAGGTGTGCTGCTCTAGAGCCAGTACTGTTCATTTGCACAATGTCGCTTGTAAATGTCCAAACTCACCAAAAATGACATTTGGTAGCTCCTACTTATGTATGTATCACTTTATGAGTTGGACTGCCTGTCTTTTGCAATGACATTTTTTTTGTTTGCTCTCGTTATCCTGTTTAGCTAGCAGCCTCCATGGAAATTAGCTATTATTTGGGCTAATTTTGATAGCATTGTGGTAGTTGATGCCCAATGGGGTGCCAAAACACAAAAAAAGCCCTAGTGTACAAAGTCGCTAATACCTTAAATCCTGGGTTGTATGAAGGATTATATGACATGAAAATGTGGCTACTGCCCAACCCAAGTGCAAATGTATATCTTTCTCTATGTTAGTGTCACTGTGCCCATTTAACGAACATCGTATCAGTATTCTAGTGTAATGTTTCTGTTTTCTGGGTTTGTGCAGAGTGTATCGTGGATTGTTTGAGGGTGTTTTTGTGTTTGACGTGAATGGAGCGCTGGTGCACCCATGGCCCTTTCTGAGAGTGCATAGTGTTTCAGGCCGAGCAGGCACAGAGTTTAAACCAGCATGGAGTCAACCAGATCACACACACACAGCTCTGCGGACAGCTGCTCCTGATAAATCAATCCACCCACAGCAGCTGCAGGCCAGTGGACACAGTCATATCAGGGATAGAAGTTACTGATCTCTGTGTGTGTGTTTTGAAATGGTTAAAGTGTGTGAGTGAGATTGTGGCCGAGTGCAGGGGTGTCTCTGTGTGCTACTGTTTTGGGAAAAATGTGCAATTGTACAGTATGTGCAAGTGAGTTTCTCATTTTAAGGAGTCATCTGTTACGGTTCTTGTTCACAAATAGGTATAGACTTAACAACCACCACCCTGCTATTGGACTGATGTTCTGATTTTTAGATGAATTTGTTAGTCATGAATCTTCCTGGTTGTACATAAGCAAAATACATAAAACCGGTACAAGGGCTATGGTCGGTTTATGTCAGTTATTCAGTAACAGATGTTCCTCATTCACATTCCTACATTCCTCCCCAATAACAACGGTGATTGCCTCCAGTAAGTCAGAAATGTACACACACAACATGGATACACGAAACGTTCAAATCAAATCCAGAATTGCTGACCAAAGGTCACGTATCACTACAGTGGCGTTGCATAATAGCATATTACAAAAGCATAACCCCAGTAGATGTTACACCCTTCCTTGTCCTCTATTGCTCTTCCGTGTGCTTGTGCGCACTTGCTTGCGTGTGCGTTTTGTCGTATGTGTGAGAAGATAGGATATTAAAGGCCCTTATCAGTTTTATCATCAAATCTCATTTGTATGTTCATGTATCTGAGAAGTGGGGGGGGGGGACTGTAATTAGTTGGCAAAGTTGGGACATGTTCATTCGGCACAAAACTGAAGAAAACAGTCTGAAATGGAGGGAGATGTTTTTTGTTGCACAATGTTTTGAAGCATTTTGCTACAGTGTGCCCTAATGAAAACGTCACTGAAGAACCTGACGGTGGCACCAATTTGAACTGAATAGCAGGTAAAGGAAACCCGCGCTGCCGGTTCACTCAGATTTGTCACGCCGCCGGACGTGTTAATGACATGAATTTACCCTCTACAGACACACCACAACTCATTTTCACGCCTTCCTTTCTGCAACCTCTGCAAGCTCTTCCCATCACCCTCCATTATGTTATTGCGTAAAGGACTTTGTGACAATGCTGATGGCAAAAGTGCTTATATTAATTAATGTAATAGAGAATAAATTAATCTCCCATCCAGGTGACGTTCACCAAGAGGAAGTTTGGCCTGATGAAGAAGGCGTACGAGCTGAGCGTGCTGTGCGACTGTGAGATCGCCCTCATAATCTTCAACCACTCCAACAAGCTGTTCCAGTACGCCAGCACCGACATGGACAAGGTCCTGCTCAAATACACAGAGTACAACGAGCCCCACGAGAGCCGGACCAACGCTGACATCATCGAGGTAAAGCAATCACAAAGAGCCATCTCTAACCGTACCACTTTTGTTTGAGCCTGCCTGGAATGCCATGTGGGCAGGATTTGCGCTTTTGTGACTATTCCTTTGGTCCCACTGCGCCAGGCAAGCTCAATCACGCACAGTTAACCGCTTTGAACCCAGTTCTTGGCAGAACAACGAACCGTATTTGCAGCCACAGTGTGGTGTCGCCTTTCTGTAGCCTCCAGTGTTGTGGAACGCAAATGGCAGCCAGAGAGGGAATGGGAATTTTGTCTCAGAACTGAGCTGTGTGTCTTCTTGCCAGATCCGGAAGTCTGAAACTCTCGTGTGCACTAGTTCATATTCAGCCAGACTAACCTCCACCTTCCGTGTCATCTTTTCCTCTTGTCTCCCTCTGCTCTTTTTCACCCTGTCATCACAGACGTTGCGAAAGAAAGGCTTCAGCGGTTGCGAAAGTCCCGAGGCAGACGGAGAGGACTCCATCGACCAGAGCCCCCTGAACGACGACAAATACCGCAAGACCACCGAAGACCTAGACATCCTCTTCAAGCGCTACGGTGTCAGTGTAAGTATCTCCCTCTCTCACTATCTCACCCAATCTAAAACCCCTTGCCCTTAGCTTGCCACTATCCCCTAGTACGGCTGCTAGTACTGGGATAGGTCAAATAAGTGCACTGGCTGGTGGTACTCAAATAGAGGTTTGAGGAACACCGGTGGTAGCTCCCTTTCACCTAGAGCAGTATCAAACTGCTATTCTTCCATTGTCTGTCTATCAAATATCAAGAGGCCTGAAACATGGTGGAAAAGTGCTAACTGTCAATTCTCTCATCTCTTTCAGTCTTCGGTCCCGCCCCCCACATTCTCTGTGCCCGTCACCGTCCAGGCCTCTAATCAGAACGCATTGCAGTTCAGTAACCCCGGGAACGCCATGGTGACCACCTCCTACGTGACGTCGTCATCGCTCTCTGACAACCACCACCTGTCACCCCAGCCACCGGCGCTCCAGAGAAGCACAGGATCTCCCGGGTTGCCACAGCGACCGGCCAGCGCAGGTGAGCAGGAGGGCTTTCTACTGTGGCATGTGGAGGAAATTAGGTTGTCATCTTTTCTCTCCACACAGACTCTGTGCTCTGCCATAACCAGGGTCATGTTCATCATGACATGCAACGGAAAACGTTGGTGTAAAGTAATGTACTGCTTACTATGCTATTATATTAGCTTCTATTATGTAAAATACACCTAATAATTAGGCCTATGTGATCTTGCAAGACACACTTGGACTGTAGGGCAAGTTTATTAATTGCGTCGTAGCTTATCCGAGCCCCAAGTCCATAAAACTGTTTTGAGGACTGCCATTTTAGTAACCACTTGTAGGATTTTCTGTCTGTGGCTGTTCTGTCGCATCTGGCCCGCTTTTAAGTGAATATCGCTCATTGGAAGTATTTGAAAGTTTACATAAAAAAAAAAAAAAACTTTTATAAATAGCTTAGCATTTGAAAATATTTGGATACTTTTCTTCTAAATACATTTATTTCAAATACTCCTAGGACTTGCCAATACATTCCAATATTCAACTACTTGTATTTTCAAATCGAAAATATCTGAATACTTGTTATGCAGGTGAAAGTAATAAACATTTACATTCTGTGTCCTACTAGTAGGAATGTTCATATTTTCCTTGCTCAGCCAGTGTTCATCATTTCAACAGGTGCTATGCTCGGCGGTGACTTGAACAACTCAAATGGCGGATGCCCAAGTCCAGTCCGTGAGTAACCTTGACAGACTACTCTACAATACCACTGCTACTGACAATACTACTCTCTAAGAAATCTGCGTACCCAGTGAAAAACAACAAATCCAATATCTTAGGCGCTAGACACAAAAATGCCCGTACTCTGATTTTGCTCCCACAATTATTGATTGAGATGCTCAAATGACAGAAAAACATTTACAAAAGTCTCAATAAATATCAGGATTTTGGAAATGCGGATGTTGCTTTAAAAAAAGAAAAAAATTAAAGCAAAGGGCCTGCTAAAAGACAAAAAAAATGGAAAGGAAAGTGAAAAACATTTGATGCTTGACACATTGCCAAGAGTAATCATATACTCCACCCAGGTCCTTAGCAGTTCCTCTCCCTCCCTTCTCTGTCATTACCGTCACTTTAATTACCGAGACTGCCCCGAATCATCTGAGAATGTTGACGTCAGCTGGCGTGCCTGGAATCCCCAGCACTTTCCTGGATCGACACCTGAGCAATGCAGGAGGGTGGCAGATAGAGAGGGAGACCCAGAAGGTTCAGGTGTCACTGTCAACCCTCCCTCGGGGAGAAATCAAATCTAGCCCCAGGCTTTTGGACAGAGGGGGGTTGCCTAGCGTTATGGCTGAAGCATGCAGTCCAGGGATAGCTGAGGATATGATGTGAAGACATTTTGTCATGTTGACGTGCGTGTCACACAACATGTTGTTTGTTCTGTGTAATCAATGTACTTTTTGCCGTGGATCAAAGCATTGTTTGTCATCGAGTCGTGTGTTTGGGAGTACATCCAGTGATGTAGTGCTATTTATTTTATTTTTAGGTGCAGGAGCTATTTAAAAAAAATATATATTTTTTTTTTCTGGTCATAATTTCTCAGTTTGTACTGACATACTGTATGTAGTCAATTGAATATCATTATAGAATATGCATAAAATACATCCTCCAATTGCAACGTCGGCCTTTACCCACCACATTGTTTTAAGAAAATGTTGTATTTCGAACGGAGATGGGCTGTCATCACTGCATCTGCAAGCCAATCATTTAATCTCGATCAGTTTCATGGGAATGTGCATTTAGGATCTTGAGTGAATGTTTGGTGAGCGAATCAGAGCACACGGTGGTCAAACTATTAGTCTTGTATTTTATTTCCAATCCAAGCATAGACTCTATCCTGCCTGGTGGCGCACACTGTTGAGTTTTGTCCGGCATGATCAGTGAGCTAACTATCCTAAAAGCTCCTTAGAAAGTGTTTTTGGTGTCAAGTAATACTCTGTAGGCTTACTATGCTATTATATTTGGTTCTATTATGTAAAATACAAACTAATCATTAGGCCTATGTGATCTTGCAAGACACACTTGGACAGTAGGGCAAGTTTATTAATTGCGTCGTAGCTTACCCGAGCCCCAAGTCCAAAACAAACTGTTTTGAGGACTGCCATTTTAGAAACCACTTGTAGGATTTTCTGTCTGCGGCTGTTATGTCGCATCTGGCCCGCTTTTAAGTGATTTATTGCTCATTTAGATGATCGCATTGCACAAACCACGAGGTCTGATCCTCCATCTAATTTCCTCAGAGACCATATAGGCTCTTTGCTGTATGTCATATATAAGGTCCTTTTGAGACCGGTGATCATGAAAGAAAATACTTAACATCTGTCAGAGGTTCCATCTTCTAAGTACACAAAACAATTATTGCTGTGCCTAGGTGTTGATTTACCTACAAGCTGTTTTGTCATTTATCTTTGGATGTTCGCTCTTCCTTTTTCCCCTTCAGCTAACGGATACATCAGTGCCAGGGCCTCTCCGGGGCTCCTCTCTGTGTCCAACGGCAACAGCCTGGGGAAAGTAGTTCCGGCCAAGTCCCCACCTCCGCCTCAGAGCCCACAGATGGTCAACAGCCGCAAGCCAGACATCCGGGTAATCACCACTCAGGGTGGGAAGAGCCTGATGCAGATGGTGAGCTCAACCATGCCGAACCAGGTCTAACCAGGGCCAACCAGGCTTTACCAGACTAAATGGGACCCGTCTGTGTTTGGACACCTTTTTTTAAATTGCATCAAAATAATAATTTACAGAGGTTGTGAATATTCCCCTTCTACAAACTTTGACACTTATTATGCACAGGTTTATCTCAGTTTCGTAACAAGTGAAATCTAGCATGGAAGTTCCAGATTGCCAAAACACAACCTGTGCAATCTAGATCAAGCAAAGGTTATGTAAAAAAAAGATTGTATTATACACTATAGTATATCTGTAATATATATATATTATCATTGACAAACAGAACCTTTTCTTCTCTATGAATAATGTCTTCTCTCCAGCATGACTTTTTAGTCAACGGTCGGTCTAAACTAGAGATGACTGTGTTTTGAGTTCAGAGAAAGGTCAGTGGTGTAATTATCTCCGCTCCCGTCCCTTTGCAGACAGATGATGAGCTGGAGATGGTGAGCGAGGTGAATCTTTCTCTCCCGTCACTCGCATGTGTCGATGACTGTTTACCCCCCCCCCCCTCCATTCACATGGTCACAAGTGTGCAACGCAACTCGTCATTTAAGCCCAAAGTATAGATGGTCTCTGTCTTTAGTCCAATGGCATGTGGCGGTATGGTCATGTGTTTATGGTTGCCATCTGACTGCATGTGGCTTTAGGGTCGAGGTTATGGGATTCCAGCAGGACTGCATATCGTCATTCAACTATGATCAGTTTGTGTATTTTAAGGGGGGAAATAAAGGTAGCTTTCAAGCAACGCTAGCATCTATCAGTGGGAACGTTAGCAGCAACTTTGGACGATTTTTCGCCGCACACCTCATTCGGCTCATCGACATTGTTTGTAGGCCCATTTTCTTTCGTCAAACCCTGACACCATTGGGTAGCATGACGGGTGTCATTTCCCTTGGCAGTTTGCCACCACCTTGCAGCACGTTCCCTGTCCATCTGGAAACTGCATGGGGTTACCCAAACGATGAATGGCACACATTGAAAGGGATAGTTCACTTTTTGAAGTTTACTTATTTCGAGCGTCAAATGTTAAGTGAACTATAACTTTAAGGCTCGCGTTCACCTGGCAATGCCACCACTACTATTATGTGTGTTGATGCATGATGTCACAAGATGTCTCCCAACACCACCTCTACCTAATACGAGAGACATTTTGAAAGTCGTAGCTTGTCATGAATCCCACCGTGTTGACATTCAAGCATGTCAATAGTTCCATTCATTGAATACACAGGAGTTTTAAACATGTCGCTCAGTTCTGTCCAACACCAAGGTTGAAATTCTTTGTTTAGTTGGTCTAACAGTCTCCCTCTCATCTCCTTTCATCCCAGAATGCCCAGCGTTTGGCCGGTGCACAAGTGACCCAGATGCTCACCACACCGGTGGTCTCCGTGACAACGCCCAGCCTCCTGGCGCAGGGGATGCCCTTCTCCGCCATGCCGACAGCTTACAACACAGGTTACCTGAAGCATGAGCAGATAGCTACAAATGCTTATACATGCTTGTATTGTGTATATACCAGCGGAGGACGGCTCATAATGTCTGGAATGCAGTCAATGGAATGGCATCAAACCCATGTGGTTGATATCATTCCATTGACTCTATTCCAGACATTATGAGCCGTCCTCCCCTCAGCAGCCTCCACTGATATATACTGGCACACACACTGTAGGTCAGGATTGCACAACTCTGTACACAGTCCTTCTGGTTTTCATTTCTCCCTGACACTTGATGTTATCGAAGATCAGTAGTTTCAGAGTAGCAAAGAGCGAGTAACAACAAGCTGCAAAATGCACCACAGCTGCACAGAAAGTTTGAGTTCCTATATACAGTAGATTAAGTTTGATTGAATAAAAAACTGACAGCACATGTATGGAAATGTGCAACCGTTTTCCCTCTGTTTTTCGCTTCCCTCAGAATACCAGCTGACAAGCGCTGACATCACCGCTCTCCACGCCCTGGCGTCACCAGGCGGCCTGCTGCAAGGCAACGCGCCATGGCAACAGTCTTTATCCCAGCAGCAACATCAACAACAGCAACAACTTAGTCTGGCGTCGCTTAGCAACTTGGTGTAAGTCCATCCTTGCATTGCCACGTCACAAAGCAACCATGAAGCCCTCCTCCGTTCTCTCCAAACCAATTGACGACTGTCGACCTGTACATCAAAAACACTATGACTGACCATTCCTGTCATGTAGCAAGTGTCCCATGTCATTTGTAGCTGCAAGCAATTCACATTCTTTGGAAGGGGTCTGTGAATTGGTCTTGACTTTTTCCACATCTTGTTACGTTACAGCCTTATTCTAAAATGGATTGTTTTTTCCCCCTCAACAATTTACAATGTCAGTTTTTTTTGGTCATTATGGGATATCACATTTTACAAGTATTCAGACCATTTAGTACTTTGTTGAAGCCCCTTTAGCAGCGGTTATAGCCTGGAGTCTTCTTGGATATGACGATGGGCACACCTTTATTTGGGGAGTTTCTCCCATTTCTTCTCCAGGAATGTTCGATCGGGTTAAAGTATAGGCTCTGGCTGGGCCACTCAAGGACATTCAGAGACTTGTCCCAAAGCCATTCCTGCGCTGTCTTGGCTGTCTTGTCTTCAATGCTACAGAAATGTTTAGGAATCCTTCCCCAGATCGGTGCCTCGACACAATCCTGTCTCGGTGCTCTACGGACAATTCCTTCGACCTTATGGCTTTGGTTTTGCTCTGACATGCACTGTCAACTGTTTTATATAGACAGGTGTGCATTTCCAAATCATGTCCAAACAATTGAATTTACCACCGGTGGACTCCAAGTTGTAGAAACATCTCAAGGATGATTAATGGAAACCGGATGCACCTGAGCTCAATTTAGAGTCTCATAGCAAAGGGTCTGAATACTTATGTAAATGAGGTATTTCTGTTAGTCTTTTAATAAAATTGCAAACGTACATAAACTGTTTTTTTCTTCGTCATTATGGGTTATTGTGTGTAGATTGATGAGGGGAAAAAACTATTGAATCCGTTTTAGAACAAGGCTTTAACGTAACAAAATGTGGAAAAAGTCCAGGTCTGAATACTTTCCAAATGCACTGTATTCCTTTCCTCTGATGGGGCACCGATATGGACTGTCCTATTGTGCTGCGTTCTTACTCCACACACCGCTTTACGATGGCAGCATACAGGAAAGCATATTTCCTTAGAACCTGCAAAGCTGTTAACGGGCGCGTCTTCCAGGCCTTAAGGAGAGAATTCACAGTTTGTCCCAAACGTCAGAGGTCAAAATGGATCCCGCTGCTAGAACCAATACCCCAGCCCAGCCGCGCACACACACACTCAGCCTCAGTAGCCTGTGTGACTGAGTGTTCTCTCTTGTCCACAGCATGTGGGGCATGGACAAACAGAGTGGGGAATTGTCTAGCCAGATCTCCAGTCTGGCAGCCAATCTGAGGTGAATGTGTACCTTCGGGTGGTTGGAGACTATTCTCTATTCTATGTTTTCACACAATCCTTTTTCAGAACAATGTTATTCAGGACAATGTGAATTATACTGTGTGCAAATTCTGGTATTATAAAGGGAGGGAGTTGCCTTTTTCCACAGGGTGACATATTGGCATTAACCATAGGACTGTCCAACATTGAATCTGGCAACACTGTCCAGAGACCACTTATGAAAATCATGAAATGTAATTTTCTGCACCTGCAAATGTTTTTCATGCTCCTATATTTGAAGAAATGGGATTGGGCTCAACTTCAATCTATTTATGATCTCTCCATAAATGTATTATCCATCTATGCTTGTTTAAATTGCTGTATAGTTGGATAGGTAGATTGGTGAATAGCCATACACCCCTTGCACACCTTTCACATGCATAGCTACATACTGTCATTTCCTTTTGCAAGTGTCTCCAATGTTTCTTTCTCCCCACAGCGCCTCGCAGTCCAACCTCCTCTTGGGTAGAGATGAGTGGTTGGGCCGGTACTGTATTTGTCCGTACTGTGTAATGTCTGTGCGCTTTTGGCTGCCCCGGCATGTCATTTCTGTGATGGTGGTTTCCACCTTTTTCTTAAACTGGTGTAAGATTACAAAATTCTGGAACCTTTACCACAGTTCCCAGGTTTTTCAGAAATTCTGGAATCGGGAATCCTCCAACCGGAATTTCTGAAAAACCCAGTTTCTGGATGATAATTTTCGATAGCCGCCATGATCCCTTTGCCAAATCACCTGCCTTCATACACAGGCAATTTCATGCTTTTTTAAAATGCTGTTGCTTGTTTTTGTATGGATTTTGGGAGCTTGAAGTTGAATTTTGCTTGTCAATTGCTTGGAATGGATTTGATCATTGACTGAAATGGTGTTGCTGCCACTATGCCTTGTTGGTGCTCTTTGTGTCTGAAACTTCACATCAGAAGCCTGTCACTATGCTTGTTTTGCAGTTGATTGTCAGGTGAAACTGACTCTCATCCATCTTGTCTTCCTTCTCTTTCTTAATTTCCATCTCTGTGCTGTGGCTCATTGTCCATGTTTCCCCTCCCATCTCCTGCACTTCTCTCTCTGATGCTCAGGCCGGTGGGCCACATACCTCAGGGCGCCATGCTGACTGTCAACACCAACTCCAATGTGAGCATCAAGTCTGAACCCATCTCGCCCGGCCGAGACCGCCGCTCACCGTGCCCCCCGCCGTCCTCCTCTGGAGGGGGCATCCAGACGACCGTGCCCCCGCCACAGTACCCTGGTTCCCTACTGTGCCTGGAGCCACCAACCGGCCGTTCCCCCGCCCACAGCCTCAGCAGCAACGGCAGCTCCTACGAGGGCAATGACCGGGATGACCCTGGGGCAGGCGGCGGCATTGGCGGAAGTGCAGCGGGCAACCGTGGCCGTTCCCTGCCTCCTGACTTCAGCCCTTCGGTGGAGCTCCTGCGGGCCCAGAATGAGGTGGAGCAGGAGGGAGCCAACATCAAACGCATGAGACTCGACGCGTGGGTCACATAGAGGCCACGCCGCCAATGTCATCGACCCCTGAAGCACCCCGAACACAGACCCCCCCCTCCCCCAACACACACTGACCCCCCCCCCCCCCTCCACTGACATTTGCCACCCACCACCACACCTTCCCTGCCTCCTATCCAACCACTTACCCAGCTGCCCAGGACTCAGCAGAGAGAACCGTATGGGCTTGCGTTCCACCTGAAGGGAGGATGGTGTAGTGTGTTGGATTCTGTATGGGGCGGCGCAATGAATATGGGGGCTCAAAGAATCTCCACGCAGTCTTGCTCAAACTGAGTTTTGCGCAAGTGTCAATTCCCACGAAAAAAACAATCGGGATTTGAGGATAGTGGATGGATTTCAAATGGAACATTCTCAAATGTTTCGACTGCTCGTTGCGGTTTTATGCCACTTGTAAAAGGGACTAGAGTCGTTGGACGACAGTCGACACGTCACGTATTTAGTTTGGGCACGACTGTATCGGTAACAGTATGATGGATGGCTTTATGCTGTGTTTGCTCAACAAGTGTTGGTTGTTTTCACCGTGGGACTTCCTGCCATATTGACTGTTCAGTTCTGTTAGATATAATTAGCAGTTAGCAGTCTGTTTTCCAGGAAGCACCCCCCCCTTCAAAATGCACTTTGGGAATGACTCTGTTTTGACGAGCGCTGTTTGCGACGATTGCTGGCTCTGCTTCATCGGTGGCACTGAGCGAAGAGACCCAGACGGGCAAAAACAGGATGTCCGGTCGGTCAGGGATACACAGGAATGGATCCTACCGCTGCCACCAATTTCCAACGCCCAAGCCTCAGGTGGTGGCACTCTGCGGTCAACTGGCACTGTCAGCCAAGGCCAAAATGAGCCCCTTGCCAGAGTGCCGATATCAACCTCTTCTCCTAAAATGCCAAATGCCTCGGACGCGGGTAGAGGGACACTGAATAATATTGTTCAGTTATGACTGACAGCCTCTATGAAACAACAGTAAACACTCATAGCCTTTGTCTGCCCTCTCTCTGCTCAGATGCATTTGGAGTCATCATCACCTGTTTCCATTCTGATATTGAAGGAATTGTTGAAATCTTTGTTGCTCCAGAAATGTTAGATGCAGGGATATGCATCAGAGGACTTCTAAAGGCTCATTCTACTAGTAGAAGACCCCAATGCAATGCACATTTTATGTTTTATTTTGGACTTCTGGTTGCTCTCTTTAGGGAAGTATTTGGTATGTTGGCATTTTAGACCTGCTGTTAAAGGTTACAACTGTTTTAACTGTAGATCGTTTTGGGGGATGAAGAGTTAAACTTTGTATAAAATCACCCATTATACAAAAGTGTTAGATGTTCCCTTAGCTTTCTGCAACTCTTTGCAATGTTTCAAAAGAGCTGTTACAGCAGAATTCAAAAACACTTCTATATTTCTATAGCTTCAGTTGGCTTTTCAATACGGACGATGTGTGTAAATATGAATATATTTGCATAGACTTTGCTAGGTATCCCTAAAACAAACAATGTGGTCATTCTCTCAGTGGATCTGTTTGCATATGAGTGTGATTGTAATTTTGAGCTACGATGCAGGAGTCCTGCAGCAGTAGCCCGGGGAGCTTGTTTCAGTAACCTAATACAATGCTAGTGTTGATGGTGTGCACGTTTTCTCACTCGCTCTTTAGAGGCCTGCTTGGCTACAGTGTCAACATGTCCTTTGGCCTCACGCTCTGAACCCAATCCCCTATTATCAAAGTCAAATGATAGACCACTATAACACAAGTTATAGAAATGAAATGGATTCTACTATTGAAAGGAGCATAACGTGACATTTGCATTGAATCATGGCATTCAGTCTTAAAACGATCTAACTTTGAACTACAGTATAAACTAAGGTTGAGCGAAAACAAAAGCGACTTTATTTAAAGTAATTTGCCGATTTTGAAAACTTTTTCTCCAATATGAAATCATGTTTTCATATGCTTCACACTCTGCAGTGAGCTTGGTCAAATGGACTTGTCCTATTTAACAATGTAAGTAGGTGGTGTTGATTTCTACAAATGTAACTGCTGTCCATTATGCAACACAGATTTAGTTTCATTGCCTGCTCAGGTGAATCCCAGGGTTCAGTGCGTATGGCTGGCACCAGTGACTTATCTAGTGGGGTGCAACATTTCACATAGAAATGGAATGTCTAGAATGAAGAACAACAGGCCCAATTCGTTGACAAAGGGGCTTTCTTTTCTACACACTACATTTTTTGTCTGAACTTGTCGTCACGCCCACCTCAGTCTGAGGGAGAGGTCCCTCTTTGGTTTATGAGACATTTGACACCACACTTGATTGGTTTTAACACCCTGTCTATTGCAGGTCACTCATGTACAAAATGTTCTAGCAATGTAGTCTCGACAATCTATGTTAAATGAAAAACCTGCATCCTTTTTTCTTTTCTTTTTTTTTCTTGTGTAAAATGTTTTCTAGATCTTATTTTTCAAGTGTTAATTTGTGCTGGTGACAGTTACTTATTATTGTTGTATTATGGAGCTTTTATTTTTCTGGTATTTTGTGTAGGATATTCAACCTTTTTTTATTTAATCGCCCTTATATACATGATATGAAACTGGTTTCCTTTCTTGAAACAACTTGCTAAAATTGCACGCTCAGTTATTGTGATATAGAAAATGCAATGAAGGAGAAGACCAGTTAAATGCTGCAATATTGATTTTAAGATATGAAAATATTTATGTGGGGGAACCTGATGAGCAATTAAAACGAATTACAAAATGTAAATGCATGGGATTATACGAAACGCTCATGTTACATACAACATTAACAAAATGCATCACAAATGAGTAAGACAACCTCGTAAAAATGTAGCATAAGTCAAATATATGAAAATGATTGATAATATATTGTGTTCAGTTAGTCTGCTTTGGGTTTTTTGTTGTAAAGACTTGAGAATTATATACATTTTGTGTATATTTTCATATGCAATGTATGCACTGATATGTTATGAACATTCTATACCGCTTTTACAAGTGTTTTGTTGTACCAAAGTATCCCAAGTCCCTTAACCTTATCCTTTTTGTGTATGTTTTACCGTATTTTATATATTAAATAGACAAATTGAGTGAAAAAGCGTATCTGTTTTGAACAGCAACGGTGCGTGGGTAAAATCAAAGGGGAAGCCAACCCAGGAGGAAAAAGCCACATTGCAACCTGATATCACACATGCTTTGATAATTGCTTGTACTATAACCTGTTAGTTCATATGGCTTGACGCTGAGATAGCGATATATCGCTATCTAAGGCAGAGACAAGACACGGTGGCATAATAAATTCAACCACAAATTTGTTTCATTACAAAACCGGAGAGCAACCTCTGTCTGGTGAAGTCCACAACATGTTGCCTGTAACAAACAGTTGCTTGACTTTTTACTGTTAAGTTTCTGACATTATTGGACAACTGATTTTGGAACCACTGAGTTACTGCAAGTCGCAACGAAAACAGGAGCCGCCTCCACTATTGAAGCAACATTTCAACATATACTAAGCTTAGGTGATAAATACAGTGACAACGAAAAATATACCAAAAACTATTTAGTTTAACTTAAGGTACATACAGTGCCTTGCGAAAGTATTCGGCCCCCTTGAACTTTGCGACCTTTTGCCACATTTCAGGCTTCAAACATAAAGATATAACACTGTATTTTTTTTTGTGAAGAATCAACAACAAGTGGGACACAATCATGAAGTGGAACGACATTTATTGGATATTTCAAACTTTTTTTTAACAAATCAAAAACTGAAATTGGGCGTGCAAAATGATTCTTGTTGTTGATTCTTCACAAAAAAAATACAGTTTTATATCTTTGTTTGAAGCCTGAAATGTGGCAAAAGGTCGCAAAGTTCAAGGGGGCCGAATACTTTCGCAAGGCACTGTATGTGGCTGTGGAATGGTATGGATTTCTGTGTCTGTCTGCAAGGAGAAAAAACATGTTGACTCACCCTACTTGAAGAGGAACGCCAATGCCATCCTCCTAAACGGTCTCTGACTGACTGTCGGTACATGCTTCTAGTTTGTCCTAGGCTACCTGGCTAAAATGCTTGAGCTCGAGCCTAACTTTCTTTCATGGGCAATGATGTGCCAGGCCAGCTAGTTAACATTAGCATGCTACATGTCGGTGTGTTTTGTTGTCATATACAGTTGAAGTCGGAAGTTTACATACACTTAGGTTGTAGTCCATTAACTCATTTTTCAACCACTCCACACATTTCTTGTTAACAAACTATAGTTTTGGCAAGTTGGTTAGGACATCTACTTCGTGCATGACAAGTAATTGTTCCAACAGTTGTTCAGATTATTTTACTGTATCACAATTCCAGTGGGTCAGATGATTACATGTACTGAGTTGACTGTGCCTTTAAACGGCTTGGAAATTTCCAGAAAATTGTCATGGCTTCAGAAGCTTTGATAGGCTAATTGACATTAATTGGATGTGATCTGTGGATGTATTTCAAGGCCTACCTTCAAACTTAGTGCCTCTTTGCTTGACATCATGGGAAAATCAAAACCTCAGAATTTTTTTTTGTAGACCACAAGTCTGGTTCATCCTTGGGAGCAATTTCCAAACGCCTGAAGGTAACACGTTCATCTGTACAATCAATAGTACGCAAGTATAAACACCATGGGACCACGTAGCTGTCATACCGTTCAGGGAGGAGACTCGTTCTGTCTCCTAGAGATGAATGTACTTTGGTGCAAAAAGTGCAAGTCAATTCCAGAACAACAAAGTGAAGATGCTGGAGGAAACCGGTACAAAAGTATCTATATCCACAGTAAAACAAGTCCTATATCGACATAACCTGAAAGGCCGCTCAGCAAGGAAGAAGCCACTGCTCCAAACTTGCCATAAAAAAAGCCAGATTACGGTTTGCAACTGCACACGGGGACAAAGATCATACTTTTTGGAGAAATTTCCTCTGGTCTGATGAAACAAAAATAGATCTGTTTGGCCATAATGACATTGTTATGTTTGGAGGAACAAGGGGGAGGCTTGCAAGCCGAAGAACACCATCCCAACCGTGAAGCACGGGGGTGGCAGCATCATGTTGTGGGGGTGCTTTGCTGCAGGAGGGACTGGTGCACTTCACAAAATAGATGGCATCATGAGGGAGGAAAATGATGTGGATATATTGAAGCAACATCTCAAGACATCAGTCGGGAAGTTAAAGCTTGGTCGCAAATGGGTCTTCCAAATGGACAATGACCCCAACCATTTTGCCAAAGTTGTTGCAAAATGGCTTAAGGACATCAAAATCAAGGTATTGTAGTAGCCATCACAAATCCCTGACCTAAATCCCATAAAAGATTTGTGGGCAGAACTGAAAAAGCATGTGCAAGCAAGGAGGCCTGCAAACCTGACGCAGTTACACCAGCTCTGCCAGGAGGAATTAGGCCAAAATTCACCCAACTTATTGTGGGAAGTTTGTGGAAGGCTAGCCAAAATGTTTGACACAAGTTGTAAAGTTAATGCTACCAAATACTAATTGAGTGTATGTAAACTTCTGACCCACTGGGAAAGTGATGAAATAAATCACTCTATTCTGACATTTCATATTCTTAAAACAAAGTGGTGATCCTAACTGACCTAAGATGGGGAATTTTTACTAGGATTAAATGTCAGGAATTGTGAAAAACTGAGTCTAAATGTTTTTGGCTAAGGTATATGTAAACTTCTGACTTTAACTGTATATATACACACTACCATTCAAAAGTTTGGGGTCACTTAGAAATGTCTTTGTTTTTGAAAGAAAAGCAACTTTTTGTCCAATTAAAATAACAAATTTATCAGAAATACAGTGTAGACATTTAATGTTGTAAATGACTATTGTAGCTGGAAACGGCAGATTTTTTAATGGAATATCTACATAGACGTACAGGGGCCCATTATCAGCAACCATCATTGCTGTGTTCCAAGGGCACGTTGTGTTAGTTTATAATTTTAAAAGGCTCAATAGAAAACCCTTTGCAATTGTTAGCACAGCTGAAAACTGTTGTCCTGATGAAAGAAGCAATAAAACTGACTAGTTGAGTATCTGGAGCATCAGCATTTGTGTTCGATTACATGCTCAAAATGACCAGAAACAAAGAACTTTCATCTGAAACTCGTCAGTTTATTCTTGTTCTGAGAAATGAAGGCTATCCCATGCGAGAAATTGCCAAGAAACTGAGGATCTCGTACTATGCTGTGTACTACTCCCTTCACAGAACAGTGTAAACGGACTCTAACCAGAATAGAAAGGAGTGGGAGGCCCCGGTGCACAACTGCGCAAGAGGACAAGTACATTAGTGTCTAGTTTGAGAAACAGACGCCTCACAAGTCCTCAACTGGCAGCTTCATTAACTTCTTCTCGATCCGTGTCCTTTCCACGGGATGGTTGAGCTAATGTTGGCTAATGCTATTAGCATAAGGTTGTAAGTCACAAGAAAATTTCCCAGGACATAGACCCATCTGATATTGGCAGAAAGCTTAAATTCTTCATCTAACTGTAGTGTTCAATTTCCAGTATGTATTAGTGAAAGAATACCAGTGCACAATTTTGAACATGTAAAGTCATTAATAAACCATTTAGGCACATTTGGGCAGTCTTGATAATACAACATTTTGAACAGAAATTAAATGGTTTATTGGATCAGTCTAAAACTTTGAAAATACACTGCTGCCATCTAGTGGTCAAAATCTAAATTGCACCTGGGATGGAATGATACATTATGGCCTTTCTCTTGCATTTTAAAGATGATGGTACAACAAATAC
The DNA here is from genome assembly GCF_023373465.1 of Oncorhynchus keta. Classification (NCBI taxonomy): domain Eukaryota; kingdom Metazoa; phylum Chordata; class Actinopteri; order Salmoniformes; family Salmonidae; genus Oncorhynchus; species Oncorhynchus keta. The sequence continues at coordinate 11,869,463 of NC_068440.1, forward strand.
AAAAGAACGGTTGTTTTTGTCTTTGTATTATCTTTTACCAGATCTGTGTTATTCACCTACATTTCTTTCACATTTCCACAAACTTCAAGTGTTTCCTTTCAAATGGTACCAAGAATATGCATTTCTTTGCTTCAGGAACCGAGCTACAGGCAGTTAGATTTGGGTATGTAATTTTTTGGCAAAAATAACCGCAAAACACCAGTCTCAACGTCAACAGTGAAGAAGCGACTCCGGGATGCTGGCCTTCTAGGCAGAGTTCCTCTGTCCAGTGTCTGTGTTCTTTTGCCCTTCTTAATATTTGATTTTATTGGCCAGTCTGTGATATTTTTTTTTTCTTTGCAACTCTGCCTAGAAGGCCAGCATCCCGGAGTCGCCTTTTCACTGTTGATGTTGAGACTTGTGTTTTGCGGGTACTATTTAATGAAGCTGCCAGTTGAGGACTTATGAGGTGTCACTAATGCACTTGTCCTCTTGCTCAGTTGTGCACTCTTTCTATTCTGGTTAGAGACAGTTTGCGCTGTTCTGTGAAGGGAGTAGTACACAGCGTTGTACGAGATCTTCAGTTTCTTGGAAATTTCTCGCATGGAATAGCCTTAATTTCTCAGAACAAGAATAGACTGATAAGTTTCAGAAGAAAGGTCTGTTTCTGGCCATTTTGAGCCTGTAATCGAACCCACAAATGCTGATGCTCCAGATACTTAACTAGTCTAAAGGAGGACAGTTTTATTGCTTCTTTAATTCATAACAGTTTCAGCTGCGCTAACATAATTGCAAAAGGCTTTTCTAATGATCAATTAGCCTTTTAAAATGATAAACTTGGATTAGCTAACACAACGTGCCATTGGAACACAGGAGTGATGGTTGCCGATAATGGGCCTCTATCCCGATGTAGAAAAAAACATTCAGCTGTTTCCAGCTACAATAGTCATTTACAACATTGTCTACACTGTGTTTCTGATCAATTTGATGGACAAAAAAGTTGCATTTCTTTAAAAAACAAGGACATTTCTAAGTGACCCCAAACTTTTGAACGGTAGTTTTTAAAATGTTTATTCCCAGCTCCCGTCCCTGTAAAAGGACTTTTGCCTTTTGGTAGGACGTCATTGTAAATAGGAATTTGTTCTTAACCATCTTAAAAGGTTAAATAAATAAAAATGTTGAACTTCCATCCTCTCAGGCCAGGGGCACAATGTATTGATTTATGGTTGGATCAGAATCACTTATCATTGGCCAGTATTGAGAATGAAGTAAAACCACAAGTCCAAATCCCCATCCATGGATAATTAAGGAAAGGGCCAATTTTATCTAGATAGCCATCGGAGGACAACGAGATGCAACAATTCAAGTTTGACTTCTGTCAATGACATTTGTTTTCTGATGCGATTGGTCTGAAGCCAAATCCAAACTGGCTTCCCTTAACACTTTTGTTTTGGCGCAAGGAGCATTCACAGCTGAGCTCACTCAGTTTAGTTCAACACTGATTGGCTATTATTTTATACTTTTATCAAGGGGGGCAAATGCTTGTTGACTTCCCTTGCATTCAGTGCTGTGGGCTGCAACAATGCCATGCTCTGTTTGACCAGACAGCATCATATGCTACACATACTGAGAGGGGTGCTGTTTCGTACGCTTTCTCCAGTGACATACATTCAGCCTCTTGCAAATCGAAGGAAATGTATGAAACACTGACACTAAAGACATGTTATTTTGTATGTTTTTCTTGGTTAATTCCTTGGGGAAGCCTGGCTTCCCTTGGCATCCATGAACACACACCACTGCTTTTGAACTAGTTACTGGCAATCCTTTGGCTTCATGATGTCATGACAAAATGCAAGATTAGTAGCTACTTTATTATGTGAATCACATCATTCCATTAAGATAGTGTAAACATTGAAAAATAATGCCCAAAAGAAATACAACGATTATGAGCTGTCTGCCATATACAAGCAGGACAATGTATGTGCATTGGTTATGGTACTGTACAGACATTAACATAACGAATTCTTAAATAGCTGTCAATTATCAACGTATTCTTCATTCCCATTCATTGTGGGAGTAGTAAATGTTGTACTATTGTAGAAATGAAATGCATGTAAACATGGCACAGTTGAAGAAATAATAAAATATCCACATTGATTTTATGTTATATGCATTCAAAAAAGTCAACTCCGCCCTAGGTTTATACTTCAATGTTGGCACTTAAGTCTTCATACATTTTAATAACTTGGGGAAGACCACCCCCTTCAGGATGTACTGTATAGTGCTGACTAGTCATGTCGTCATAGCTCATTATGAAACCTTCCAGTGAAGCTCTGGACCATCCTTCACCAAAGCCATGAGATTAGAATAAAACACAATTCTAGTTAGTAAGGATATACTGCACAAAGTTGTGTTTTAGGCAACAAACAGAGGAAAACAGACGGGGAAGAACAACCTGGGCTTGTCCAATAATATATATTTTTTAACGGTAATTTTCCTTTGATACATTAAAACATTTTTTTTTTAACGTTTTGTGCCTAATGAACACAACCCAGGCCTTACATGTCTTATTTTATGGATGGTCCATTCCTCTTTGGCTTATGTACGGCATAAGACACTTTATATCACAATCATTCTACTACAGGTAACTTCATTGGGGTGGCTAACTGTTACTAGCCCCACGTCATCTTAATGCGTTGTCCAGCTCTCCATAAACCATTGTTCAATGTGATCCAATATGTTCCAGGTGAAGGACATGAAATCCAAGCTGAGGAACTAAATTCTTCTCCCTCGCTCCTTCCAAACAAATATCATGACAATGAGTGGGTGCCAACAATTTAACTATTCACTCAAATGATTCAGTAGGGCAAAACACTGAGGAACTCGTGTGTTATATTGTTGAGAACAGACTTGCATCTCAGCATGTAAAGTAAGGAATACATTTCTATCTGCAAGGTTGCACAACGTTTGCCTAAGGAACGTGCCTCTGATCTTTCAGAAGGCAAAGTGTACATATGATACTGTATAAGTTACATGGTAATATCTAATCCTTTCAGGTCTACGCGTCTAGGGACTGGGGGTGCATTTAATCTTCAGGATTGGGCGCATCTACTCCTCTTCCTCCTAGCCCCACCAACTCTGCCTGGGAGGTGGGGTGGTGGTGGGCGGGGCCACATCAAAGACAGCCCCTTCACTGACTGACGAGCACACAAAGTAGAGGTTGGCCCCCAACATGACCAGTATGGGCAGGAAGGAGAGGCCGAAGCCCAAACCCCTCACGGTGCTGCCTAGGGTCACACACACCCAGTAGATCAGCCTGTAGGGTGAGAGATCACAACAAGATCAGCGAATTGGGTCACACAAACCCAGTAGATCAGCCTATAGAAGAAGTGACATTGGGTGAGTTTGTTTTGCATGGTCCATGGAGATAATATACGGAGAAGGTATGTGAACACGTACAGTACCAGTTAAAGGTTTGGACACACCTACTCATTCAAGGATTTCTTTATTTTGACTATTTTCTACATTGTAGAATAGTGAAGACATCAAAACTATGAAATAACACATATGGAATCATGTAGTAACCAACAACAAAAAAAAAGTGTTAAAAAAAATAGTGTAAGTAGCCACCCGTTGCCTTGACAGCTTTGCACACTCTTGGCATTCTCTCAAACAACTTCATGAGGAATGCTTTTCCAACAGTCTTGAAGGAGTTCCCACATATGTGGAGCACTTGTTGGCTGCTTTTCCTTCACTCTGCAGTCCAAACCATCTCAAATTGGGTTGATGTCGGGTGATTGTGGAGGCAGGGTCATCGGATGCAGCACTCCATCACTCTCCTTCTTGGTCAAATAGCCCTTACACAGCCTGGAGGTGAGTTTCACATCATTGTCCTGTTAAAAATGAATGATAGTCCCACTAAACACAAACGGGAAGGCGCATCACTACAGAATGCTGTGGTAGCCATGCTGGTATAAGTGTGCCTTGAATTCTAAATAAATCAGGGTGTCACCAGCAAAACACCATCACACCTCCATGCTTCACGGTGGGAACCACATTTGCAGAGATCATCCGTTCACCTGCTCTGTGTCTCAAATTTGGACTCATCAGACCAAAGGACAAATTTCCACCTGTCTAATGTCCATTACTCATGTTTCTTAGCCTAAAGCAAGTCTCTTCTTATTGGTGTCCTTTAGTAGTGGTTTCTTTGCAGAAATTCAATAATAATGGCCTGAGTCATGCCATCTCCTCTGAACTGTTGATGTTGAGATGTGTCTGTTACTTGAACTCTGTGAAGCATTTATTTGGGCTGCAATCTGAGGTGCAGTTAATCTCATCCTCTGCAGCAGAGGTAACTCTGGGGTCTTCCTTTCCTGTGGCTGTCCTCTTGAGAGCCAGTTTCATCATAGCGCTTGATGGTTTTTGCGACTGCACTTGTGAGGATTGTTCAGGATTGACTGACCTTCAGGTCTTCAAATAATGATGGACTGTTGTTTCTCTTTGCTTATTTGAGCTGTTCTTGCCCCAATATGGACTTTGTCTTTTCACAAATATGACTGTCTTGTCACAACACAACTGATTGGCTCAAACTCATTAGGGAAAGAAATTCCACAAATTAACTTAAGGCACACCTGTTAATTGAAATGCATTCCAGGTGACTACCTCATGAAGCAGGTTGAGATAATGCCAAGAGTGTGCAAAGCTGTCAAGGCAAAGGGTGGCTACTTTGAAGAATCTCATATTTTGATTTGTTTAACGCTTCTTTGGTTACTACATGATTCCATGTGTTATTAGATCGTTTGGATGTCTTCACTATTATTCTACAATGTATAAAACAGTAGAAATAAAGGAAAACCCTGGAATAAGTAAGTGTGTCCAAACTTTGACTGCTCCTATAAGTGTTTACAAACATCATTAGGTTAGAAAAGACAAGGATAACAATGTCGGGTGAAAGTATGGATCGGTGATAA